>NC_051184.2:14310302-14449237 GCF_013339695.2 Rhipicephalus sanguineus
AATAAAAAAATTCGCAGCGTGCGCGTTAACTAAAAGCCGAATTCTTCTGTCTTCATTCCCCATTAGCAGCCATTGGCATGTTCAGTAGGAAACGTTAGTAGAAGTAGAAGTGTAAGTGTTAGCTAAAAGCCGACTTCTTCTGTCTCTCATTCCCATTAGCAGCCATTGTTTACCTCCAAGGTAGTGCCTGGTGAGATTTCTCCTGTGCGTGATTAAACAATAAAAAGTTTGTTCAAAACGCCGTTGATTGATGAAATAAACCAAGGAAGACGCCAGATGTTTTCTAAAAGCAAAACGAAAGAACGCCAGATGTTTCTAAAGCAAAACGAAAAGACGCCAGTTGCTTAACGAAAGACGCCAGATGTTTTCTAAAGCAATGGTTTTCTAAACAATGAAAATTCACAGCGTACATGTAAAATTAAGTGAGCTGCAAGTCGTCATAACTCTCATCGAACCTTTAGTATAAACGCGCCGATCTCACGTCGTGATGATGTACTGGGCAGAATTCACGGAAGATTCACGGTTTACCGATGAACCTCCGCAGCTTCGCCCACTCATCATCATTCACTCCGTGGATATGCTGTGATTTTTGTCCGTCCCCGTCCCCGTCATTCACCGTATATGTATAAGTATGATTATGTATATGAAAGTCCTAAAGAAAAATAATTTACAAAAAAAGGCTTCCGAAGCGCGGAATCGAACCAGGGATCTCACACTCCGCAGCCCGTGGCGCTTGCCACTACGCCACGTAACGCCGATCCTTCAAGGAGCTAACGGCGAGCGTATATATACACACCCTTTACCGCTGGGCGGACTCGGAGAGGGCAGGCGCTTATAAGCGTTTCTTCATTGCCAGCGAGATGGTGCGAGGAGCTCAACGAAGTTAAAGTCACTGGAACGGGAAAAGTACCGCGTTCGTTTTCTCTTCGCCACCGCGCCCTTTCGGTGGCTTCGCCACATAAATGGTCCAGCTCGCTCGCCTCGCTAGCGTCTCCCGGCCGCCGACGCACGGCGCTTTGAAGAGCGATTGTTTTATTGCGATAGCAATTATATGGACAGTCTCGGCTGGATTTTGCCGTCACCGTCGCCGTCGCCGCCGTCATGCACCATATATGTATAAGTATGTATATACATATAAAAGCCCCAAGCAAAATATTTCAGAAAAATGCTTCCGAAGCGCGGAATTGAAGCAGGGACCTCTTCCTCCGCAGCGAGTGGCGCTAGCCACTACGCCACGAAACGCAGATCCTCCACGTAGGTAACGGCGAGCGTTATATACACACCCTTTACCGCTGGACCGACTCAGAGACGGCTGCGCTTATAAGCGTTTCTTCATTACCAGCGAGATGGCGTTAGGAAGCGACAGGCGCATTTAAAAGTCGTCAGCGAGCTCGCTCGCTTCTTGTTATACTTGCGCAGGGAGAACCTTGCCCTTCCGCTGTCTGCTCGCGCGGTTTTCTTGTGCTGAGGGAAGAGGGATGTTTCACGCTTTCACCGTGATGTCCGCGCTCATGTTACGGAGCGTACGAAAGCCACTCGAGCTCAAGGGACGCCGCTAAACGAACAAACCGAAGATGAGCGCGAACTATCAAGTGTCACAGCTCGACACTTGAAGCACGCTAGTTTCCTTCGCTGCTTCGGCCGCCTTTGCAACAGAAGCGCTGTTAAAACTGAGAGTATCCATTGGCGAGCCTCACTTCATATAGCATTAGTTTCTTGCTATCGCATTCATTGCTTCGGCCTTGCGGCGAAACTGTGACTTTTTTTTATCCTCAGAAAAGCGTGCAGGAACATCACGACATCCCGTATCGTTTGACACTTCATCGCAAGCCTGTCGAGGCATCGAAGAAGGCCTGGATGTTGCGCTTTTGGGTCCAGCAACCGCGCGGAAACGGGCAAAGCCCTCTTTGCTATTCCCAGCGGGAAAAAGGATGCCAAGCGACGGGCTGCGTGGCTGCGTGCACAGAATACGGCGCGAAAAAATTTGTTGCCACGACTGATACCGCCCTCGCGAGGCAAGCGTTTCATTGAGAATTCGCAAATGTTGTTTCGGGGAATGTTTGCGTCTGCGCTGCACTAGTGCAGCTTGTTTCGCGTGGTTGCCGCAGAAGGTTCATGCACAATAATGATTGCCGGGCAGCTCCTAATTATGTTTGGCGTAAAATTGACGCCTTCGGGCTCACATATAACGATCAGTGCGCCATGAAAACTGACTGCTACAGATTGGTATTGCGTGACGTGACCGTATGACGAACATAAATAACAGTGTGTACCATGAAATAATGGCACGCGTGTAATGTAAGGCATATCATTTACATGCCATGCGCGTGGTGCACTCGCGGCCGGTTCGCTGGCTTCATATGCACAATATCGGTATTGCGTGACGTGACTGTATGACGAACATAAATACCAGGTGGTAACATGAAAATAATGCGCGCATGTCATGTAAGGCATGATTTACATGCCATGCTCATGGTGCCCCCGGCCTGTTCACATGCTGATATACACCAAGATTGGTAGCACGTGACGTGACTTTATGTGGTAGAGTTGCACCAAAGTTGCATATATCGCCTTGTTCGTCTTTGAGGCAGATGAAGTCATTCATGTCATGACATCTAGTTCACTATACATCGCATGTTTGTCACGCATGCATGCATGCATGTAGAATCTGGTATACACAACGCATGACCTGTAATTTATGTTATCACACACCCATATCATGCCCATACCAACTTTGGTATACATCCAGTTAACAAAACGGCCGGAAGCGGACAAGGACAGTGTAATGTAAACCATGCCGTACATGTTATGCATGTGATAATTTTCACGTTACCACCTGCATTCATGTTCGTCATACAGTCACCTCGCGCTATACAAATTTTGGTGTATATCAAGCTACCGAACCGGCCGCGAGGGCACCATGAGCGTGCCAAGTAAGTGATGCTGTACATGACATGCAAGTCATGATTTTCATGTTACCACCTGTCACTAACGCTCGTCATACAAAAATATCTCTCATATCAATTTTGGTATATAGGCATTTCATTAAACGACCGCGTGCGCACCGAGACCATGTCATGTAAATCATGTTATACATGGTATGTCGCCATGATTGCATGTTATGACCAGTAACTTATGTTCGTCATACACTCTTGTCTCGCCTATCAATTTTGGGTGTAGTTCAGGCTAGCGAAGCGGCCGCATCATGAGCGTGGCATGTAAGTCATGCTTGTACACGCGTACAACTGTCATTATGTTCATGTTAGCACCTGTAGTTTATATTCGTCCTACAGTCATAATATGCCATACCAAATTTGGTATACATCCCATTAACGAAACGGCCAGGACAGCACATAGTCGTGGGCGGCGATAGATAGATAGATAGATAGATAGATAGATAGATAGATAGATAGATAGATAGATAGATAGATAGATAGATAGATAGATAGATAGATAGATAGATAGATAGAGATAGATAGATAGATAGATAGATAGATAGATAGATAGAAGATAGATAGATAGATAGATAGATAGATAGATAGATAGATAGATAGAATAGAGAGAGATAGATAGATAGAGATACTATGTTCAAACTCGCAGAACAGAATTCGTAGAAATGCTTCGCATTTAATAAATGCCGACAGCCGAGCGCGTAAATGCCCGCACCCTTATTTCACTTAGTCACGTTAGTCGCGTGTGGCGTGTAGGTAAGTGAAAATGCTGCTATTTCTTTCCTGATCAAGTAAGAGAACAATGGTATGCTTTTCGGGGCTTCAAACGCGCACGCAATGCGTAAAACATGCGTTACTCCGTGTGAAATCAACACCGTGCCGCCGCAGCTTCGCCGCGCTGGACCAAATATGGCGGCAGGCAGGACGGTCGCGGTACAACGAAGTTTAAATCAGGTCTTTCGCTTGCTGCAGCGCCGCCGCGTTGGCGAAAGGAGCGCGCTGTTCAAACAGAAATAAGTAACAATTGCGACATTTAGTTCGAGCTCGTCCTGTGTGTACCTGTTCGTTCGTTTCGTGCGTCCTGCTTTATGCTTTAGCCGTGCGCTTCAAGTATCGAGCTGTGACGCATGATAGTTCGCGCTCGTCCTGTGTGCGTTATTTCGTGCGTCCTTTGGGCTCGAGCGACGCGCTGGCAATTTCGAGCTGCTTTCCGTTTCTTCGCGTTAGATTCCAATTTGTTGCTATCGCATTCGTTGCTTCGCCGCTGCGGCGAAACTGTGACTTCTTGTTTTCTGGTGACTGCTTTCGCTGACTAAGTGTTTGCATATGGCTAAGCGTTGGCGAGCCTTTGTGTAACGAAATATTCTGCAGCATTGGGGATGATAATCTCTTGCAATCCAGTCTTACCAGATCATGTAAAGGACAGTAGTGGGAATTTGTAATGTGCACGAGCACAGACGCCGGAGCATTGCGGTATCGATGGGTTAGTCCATGCTGATAATAGATTTGGAAAGCATGTGTGTCAGCAGAAAGATGTCCCTGTGTTTGTATACCTGTACCCGCTGTCTCACGTATCTATGTAGTTGTCTGTAAAATAATGCAAGCAAGTCTAGTAAAAAAATTTGATCAGATCGGCACTTATTCAAATTATTCGAAATAGTATCCTTGCGCGTGGATACACTGCTGCCAATGCGATTCCCACTCTGCAAAGGCTCCCTCAGAGTCCGGTGCCGTGACTTATCACAGACCGACAGCCCGTTAAATGGTGGAACACCGTCGAAACTGACGTCGCGGGCTTTTATTGAGCTTTGGCAACAGGAAGAAGCCTGCCTGGATCGCACCACGGCTGATGAAGCCCTGATGTGAACCAGGCAGATCCGTCAATTTCTATTAACAGACCCAGTCTCGTTACCTTACGGAGAATCCTTTCTATTCCTGCACTTTCTATTTTAGTACCTTGCACTGATTTTGCTACAACCAACCACACTGCAGCGCACAATGATCAAGTCATGTGCAAATAACTCTTATCGACCTGTAGATAAATTTCTACGACTGCATATGCTCGCCACTATTGTTGCACTAAGTGTTTCGTGGGTAGAACGTAATGCAACTTACAATACGAAATACCTTTAACTGACACTTTAACCACTTGACTACCTCTCCTAGACTGAGTACACCGGTGCACCTGGAGACATATGCTTATGGGACAGGGACTTCACTGTGGTACTGCATTTTGCTGTTACCGAATTTTTGACAATTAACAAAGACTTTCATAGGCTGCTGAAAATGCTGGCTAAGCAGATATCTGGCTTTCTGTCATGTATAGTCTCCCCGCACACTTGTGTTGCTGTGTGTACCTCACCTAATCTATCTAACAGACAATTACGCCAAGGAAAGCATAAGGGGCATTATTTAATCTTAATTGTCGTGAATAACGTCAATTACAAGGAATTAAAATGAAAAAAGCACAATTTTCATCGGTGGGATCTGAACCCACAGCCTTCCAATTAAGTGCCCAATGCTCCACCAATCTAACTACAATGATATGCACGTCCCCATCCCTTTTGTTGGGGATCTCCGTACATGTAATCCCTGGGAATGTTAGCCAGCGCCACTTGTAGCCAAGGTGGTGAGTGTGAAATTCTCTTCACTAGACGGTGGCACGTGATCTATGCACGAGACGGCTGCTGACCAATAAACCCTCGTACGCTAACCTAAGGCACTTAGTCGGCCGGGGCAAGGCCCTCGCTGTGAATGAACGAAAGGGGAATTCTTTTTCTGAGGGGCTCATTTCTTCGTTAGACAAAATCAAATAACTCGACAGACAATAAAGCCAAGGAAAGCGAAGGGGACATTATTTGTTTTTAACTGTAGTGTAGCTGTAACTATAGCGACTTAAATTCAAGCGAACAAAAGTGCATGAAAATCGCCCTTCCTTCGGTGTGATCCGAGCCAACAACTTCAAATTTCGCGTCCAGTGGTCTTCCAATTGAAGGAAAAAATTCCCCCCTTTTCGTCCATCCTTAGGCTAAGCAGACATTTGGCTTTGTCTCAATATCGTGTCCCCCCATAAACTTGCGTTGCGGTGTGTGCCTTGTGTAACTGCACGATGTCTAAACATTAAATCTTGGTGTCCTTACAGCCTTTCGACCTTTGATCCCATTCAAAGGATGCTATGTCCGAACCCGCATCGCCTTTACGTCCAGCCCGTGCCTCGAGGGGCGAGGTGATCCTCCATATATCCCTGTCCTGCGGCCAAGGCGTCCCTTGGTCTCCTTGGGCTTCCCGCCTCTTGCTCGCCTTCTGCGGAATGCATGGAAGCCCATCGCTGCGGTTTCACTCCGCGTAAGGACTGTTCCGTGTTGCTGTTCATCATCTGTGACCATTAGTGAATGAAAAGTGGGCAGCGCACTGCTTCTCACCCTGCCCCGGTGAGACTTATCCCTACAATCTCTGGATCCGCCCAGGCCTACAGCTGTTCAAAAATTCTGTGCAACGGATTTGTGCTGGTGATTTATAGCCTAGTAATGTACAGAGCTGTTTGAAAAATAATCCAATGCTTTGCAGAATCTACCAGTTTAAAATATAATGGTATGCTGTGCTTACGGTGCATCTCTCGTTTAGCGACTATGTCAATATATTGGACCCATGTCGTTGATTAAATTGCACAAGTTAACGTTTGGTGCAATATTTCACCATCATGCTCACGTTTCACAACCATATAAAATCGCAGTGCGATTGATTCACCCATCTACATGTTTTGTTGGCCATGATAGAGGCATTCATTCACATATTGTGCAATGTAGTGGCATATTGATGCTCTTTGCATTAAACTGCATGGAAAGCTGGCCAACTTAGTACGGATTCATCTACTATCACTCGTACGGGCAGGGAGGCTCCTTTTGTGTGGATGTGTTTGCCCTGCGTGTGTTTGTTTGCACATCTGGGCGACTACCCTCTTCCATTTCCACGATACACAACTCAGCTCGGTGCTCCTTTGGTTTGGTCTTGAGGTTATTGTGCGGACGCACTAGGCAGGTTCTCGTTTGTCCACTTAAGCGGTTCTGCTGAAGAATCTCCAATCGTTGTGTGGGGTGATCAAGACTTCACTTTTTTGGAATCTGTTCGTTTTGGACGTCCCGGTTGGAGGGCGTCCGGAGCATTGGTATGTGGTCCAATGCTAGCACTTGAACAGCTACATCTCCCTGCTTATGGTCCACGATTTCATATAAATACCAGTTACATCCTTCGGTCCGTCTCTGCTGGTATATGCTTTTCCGCACTGTAGTCAACTTTGCATGTTTCGGTCTTGCTTCACCTGTTTATGAACCATGTAAGTGCATCAATATGCCAAAAACACACAATGCGACTGGAGGCGTATGTGGAGGCGGGCCATAATCATGGCAAACAAAACTTGCAGCCTGACGGGAGTCTGTTTTAACATGTAGAGCACGTAATGCTTACCTTTTTATTTAGTCTGTTACTGTACTGTTCTTCCATACGCTTTGTAGAAACGGATACAGGGCCAAGGGACAATAAGCACCGTGTGGCAGCAAAACGGTGTACCGTACTTTTGAGTGAAGACTGTTCTCGTTGAAGTTCTAGAAAGTTAATAGATTGCTAGTAGGGAATCTTGCGCGCGTGCTGTTTAGCGCACTCTGAATGTTCTTCAAGTTGTTTTTTTGCAGATTGGTTTCCTCCAAGCTATAAGTATGCACAATGTGTTTATGTCATAAAGATAAATGCAGTGAATACATTGTTTTCTTAAATCTATGCTGATCACTATAGTCGGAAACAACTTTAGAAGACTGGGAGCGGCCCCGCCCAGAAAACCGAAGCGTGGCAGCCGGTTGCCACAGTGACTAAATAGTCCCGTTCATGCACTCGGCATTGTTCTCCAAAGGTGGGTCACCAGCCGTCTGGGCTATTGGCGTCAGCCTGGAGTGCACGTCCATTCGTGCAGGCTGGTGTGCATCCGCCTTGAGGAGGAAATGCCGCTATTTTCTAAAGTTGTATCAGTCAGTCCTGTAGGTGCAATGTTTTATTTCAAGCCTTTATAGTGCGACATCATTCAATGAAAATGCTTAGAAGTATTAAGGCTTGTGTAAAATTCTTATTTGCTGCTCGCACAGCTGCTGCTGTACGGTCGATTCCACGAAAGATCGAAAAAGGGTGTATATTTGATGTTTCCGATTTTCCTGATAATTTTGTATGTTGTGCACATATGATTGCACAGCACGAAATCGCAGTTCGTTTTCAAAGAAAAATTTTTTTTCAACACAGCAAAATTCGACAAGTGTCCGCCGGTTGACGACGACCCATTTTACGAAGAATGCGTTTTCGTAACTTTGGAACCATGCTGGCAGCCACTGAAGCTATATATTACAAATATCTTTCTTTTGGCGGAAGTAGAAGTAAAGAGGAAATAGGTCTTATCATTTCATGGAATTCTGAGTAAATTATGTATTTTTAAAAATTCACGAAAAACGCTGCGTTTTTGAAAATCAGTCAAATTTGGGACGCTATGGCTACTTCTGTGAACATCTTAGCTTGTTCATATTTGCAGTATGAATAGGCCTTTATGTGATAATGAACCTCTGCATTTGTTATTTCTCTAATAATTTTCAAAGTACTAAATTTTCATGCTCGAAACACCAAAAAGAGAAAAGTGCTCCTCCATTCAAAAATCTATAATAAAAAAACCCAATCTCAATTTTGTTCAAAGTCCCCCAAATGTTCTCAAAGGACTGCAGAATGATATTATGAAAAACATGTTGCATCATTTTTATTAGAAGAAAAACAGAAAATGTCAAACATTGTGTTTCCAGAGCGTGGTGGCCACTGCGTAAAGGACATCTCTAGTAGCAAGAAAATACAGTAACACGTCTTTTTTCTTCTCTGAGCTTCGCTAAACAGCAGTAATGATCTATTGTTGAAAAGTGGGAACTTTTTGTAAAGAAAAAAAACATCGTTCCAATTAAATGCATTTGCGACACCACTTACATTCATCGTCGACGGGCAGCACGGACATTTTCATTCCTCTGGATAATTTTTTTTTTAGTAAATGCGCTTATATAAAAGTAACGAAGCTAAACGCGAAATATGTGTAGCTGAGTCCGATCATGCTTGTAAGAATGTGAGAAATCGCAAATGGCGGCAGTGGTGAACGGCGAGTACCGCAGTGCAACCTAAGCACAGCAGCCACACATTCTTTGCCAGGCTTTGTCGCTATGCACGAGAAAAAGCTGGGGTGTTGATTGCGTTGGTTACACGATACATTTTCACCGCTCGTCGCTCTCTCGCCCGGTCTCTGGATCCGCACCGTGCGCCATCGTGTGGCGGATCGAGTGGCCCGCGCTACACGCCTTCGTGTAAACGGAGTAGCATGCGTTAGGCGGACAGGTGCAAAGGGCGGGCGCGATGGACGCCCGCCTGAGCAGACGACAGCAACGAGTACGGCTGTGCCAGTCAGCCAAACACCACCTGAGATAGAAGTTAAGCATCCAAATTGTGCTTCACTTGATGCGATCACTATCCTACGCTCTGAAGGTGGCTATGGGTAGGGGTTATAGCCATGGCCGAGATTTTGTACGGACTGCCTCATGGTGCACAAAAAGAAAATTCCGCTGCAGCAGAATTTTCGTTACGTAGAAGATATCGGATCGAGACTCTTTTGCGGAGGGTCATGAAGCAGGATGCGCGCTCAATTCAAGAGGGAAACCAGATCTGCCAGCACTCCTTCAAGAGAAAGAAGGATATGCAAAACAAAGCAGATGCAATGCAAACAAAACGTGTTTTGTTCGTGGCCAGAACTGCTGCCACCAATCTTCACGTAATCGATTCTTTTTAAACTCTGCATTGATCACATAAGTTTGACAACGTACACATTTGGGCCAACAAAAACCACACCTCTTGGCGACCGCTCTCCAGAAATTCATTTCCATTCATGAAGAGACCTTGGCTTTTATACCAATCTCTCAATTCTGGCACAGCACATCATCATGAGAGACGCATGGAGGGAATGCGCTCTTTAGCACTCAAGATATGAATTATACTCAACTGAAATGATGAAAGAAAAGGCTACAACTGAAAGTGCATACTGTGGACTGAGGGATGTCTAACACTGGCGTGAAGTCGCAAACCACGCGAATGCATTTAATTGTAACGGTCTTTTCTTTACAAAACAGTTCCCAATTTCCGACCATAGATCATTACTGTTGTTTAGCGAAGCTCAGAAAAGAAAAAAGACGTGTTACTGTATTTTCTTGTTACTAGAGATGTCCTTTACGCAGTGGCCACCACGCTCTGGAAACACAATGTTTGACATTTTCTGCTTTTGTTCTAACAAAAATGATGCAACATGTTTTTTCATAATATCATTCTGCAGTCCTTTGAGAACATTTTGGGGGACTTTGAGCAAATTGAGATTGGGTTTTTTTTATTATAGATTTTTGAATGGAGGAGCACTTTTTCTCTTTTGGTGTTTCGAGCATGAAAATTTACTACTTTGAAAATTATTAGAGAAATACAAATGCAGAGGTTCATTATTCACATAAAGGCCTATTCATACTGCAAATATGAACAAGCTAAGATGTTCACAGAAGTAGCCATAGCGTCCCAAAATTTGACTGATTTTCAAAAACGCAGCGTTTTTCGTGAATTTTTAAAAATACATAATTTACTCAGAATTCCATGAAACGATAAGAGCTATTTCCTCTTTACTTCTACTTCCGCCAAAAAGAAAGATATTTGTAATATATAGCTTCAGTGGCTGCCAGCATGGTTCCGAATTTACGAAAAACGCATTCTTCGTAAAATGGTCGTCGTCAACCGGCGACACTTGTCGAATTTTGCTGTGTTGAAAAAAATTTTTATTTGAAAACGAACTGCGATTTCGTGCTGTGCAATCATATGTGCACAACATACAAAATTATCAGGAAAATCGGAAACATCAAATATACACCCTTTTTCGATCTTTCGTGGAATCGACGCGTACAATGTTCCATTCTAGTATTGTTCCACACTTACCAAGTACTTCTAGGCCTCTACCATTATTGTATTTTTTCCCTTTCCTTTGGTTAAGACATATTGTTGCTACATGGCTGGTCAGGTGGAGAGAAATGTCATATGTTGAGAGTATTGGATTGAGAGTATGCCATATGTTGTCTATTCTAATGCATAGTACTACCACTTATCTTCGCCCAGTAAAGTGTGAATTCCCATGAAGATACCACATTTGTGCTTTGACTACACGTGCAGATTTCCAAACTGCGTTCTTTGTCAAGCAGGACTTGTGCTGTTGTGTTCGTTTGCGTTCTTCTGTTGTTCCAAACATAAGTTTTGATTGCTGCAATTTGTTCAAAATAAAACATACGTTGTGTAGGTTATCCTTTCTTGTTTAGACTGTTATTCTACGCTAATTGTTATCTTTCTGATTGTACATTGTCAGATACTGATGTTCAGTGGGCAAGTCTGCAACTTGAGATACAGATGCAATCTCAGTACTTTGAATGACATCTCTACTGTGTCACAGTAGGCATTGCATACTGAGGCCTGGTATCCCATAACTGCTTGTTAAGCAGTGAAAAGCATCTGCCTTTGGGACTAAGCGTACCTGAATGCTCTTCAATTTTGCAGGCCATGTTTGATATCATGCTATTCTTTCATACCTGCTGCAATCATTACCGAACTGAGAAGCTTAGGTTCGAGAATGAAGCGGATGTTGGTCGACTAGTTCAGGTATCTATGAGGATCTGAGCGCAGAAGTTTGCCTGGGGACTTGGAAGTGCAGGAGATGGAAATGGCAAGAAGTCTGCTTCTTGGAGCTTGATGAACAAGGTTGAAGTCAACTTGGTTTCCTCTTTCCTTTCTTTAATTCCAAGCATGGTAAGTGATACGTTAATGGTGTAGACCAGGGGTCTCAAACAGGCAAACCACAAACGTTTCGCCAGCGGCCCTCGGCTTCACAAAGAATAAACTTTTATGACTTTGCTAAATGGTATTCGCACTATTTTCTCGCCTATTGCGATTGATAACGCGTTTTTCGGGGGAGCTACAGAGAGGGGACTGGTCTCAAGCATTTTCTTTTCCTGAGGCACCCCATGCGGTCACTATGTATTGAAACATGACCGTAGAACAAAACCTATTTTAGAATTTGTCATTGTGCAAATCGGTATCGATGTCTTCCTCGAAACCTACGTCAAATCCCCTGCGGATATGACCCATATATGAGATATGGGAAAGGCATTATTTCAAAAGGCGACGTTAGGTGATATTTTGTCCCATTCCCCCTAGCCCCCCACTCTAACTTACTTCACTGTCCCGGCCCTCGTTGGACTAAATTACGGGACAGCGGCCCTCTAGCCGCGATGAGTTCGAGACCCCTGGTGTAGACGGTAGCAGAGAAGCAGTTGAGGTGCTGGAAGTAATGCTTCGTAGGCTGAAAGATTCCAGAATCGCTCGAGCACATTGTCGAATTTCACGGACATGCTTTTACAAAGGTAGGTTTGGCCTTCCATAATTACTGGCAGTTACCGATCAGGGGCGCCGCCAGCGGAGGGGCAGCTACCCCCCTAATATTACTGCCTGCCCCCCTTTGCAACCCCCCCCCCCCCCCAATGCAAACATAAGGAACTCGGTAGCGGGTACCCTCCGATAAAAAAGTCCTCGCACCGCCCTATTACCGTAAGTGTTCCTTCTCATAAACGAAAAAAACTTTTGAAGTAACGCTGAGATATTGCATTTCCCTGATTATTGAGAATTTCGGACGCATTTTTTGAAACACCCGTATGCGTACCGGCTGTTTCAATACATGTGTACAAAATCCTCAAAAGTCAGGGAAATGCAATATTTGTATAGATAGATAGATAGATAGATAGATAGATAGATAGATAGATAGATAGATAGATAGATAGATAGATAGATAGATAGATAGATAGATAGATAGATAGATAGATAGATAGATAGATAGATAGATAGATAGATAGATAGATAGATAGATAGATAGATGATAGATAGATAGATAGATAGATAAGATAGATAGATAGATAGATGATAGATAATAGATAGATAGATAGATAGATAGATAGATAGATAGATAGATAGATAGATAGATAGATAGATAGATAGATAGACGAGAAACCATACTGAACGCGGAATCTTTTACGGAGTCTAAATGTAGTAACATTTGTTTAGCCCATTTCTGTCACCTTAGGACAAAAAATAAAAGAAAACTGCGTAAAGCATTTAAAATTTCCGCCACTGCACCCACAATGCAACACACTACAAGAGGTTGGCTTCTCAACAACACAGACCGTGGGAAAATCTTTTTTGTCCATTTCTGTCATCTTCGGACGAAAAATAAAAGAAAACCGCGTAAAACACCTTGCAGCGACGGAGTTATACCCGTATTTTTGCTCCTGCAAGTGTCAGAAACGACCAAAAATTTTTCCCACGGTCTCTGTTGTTGGGAGAAGCCAATCTCTTGTAGTGTGTTTGCATGTGGTTAGAGTGGCGGGAAATTTAAAATGCCTTACACGGTTTTCTTTTATTTTTCGTCCGAAGGTGAGAGAAATGGGCTAAAAAGTTTGCCACGGTGTGTGCTGTTAGTAAGACACCATTGAAGACACCAAGAAGTGGCGAAATGCTTGAGCATCAGCTTCGAAGGCCGAGTGTACCGGGTTCGAATCCCAGCGCCTTGGGAAATCTCGCTTTTTGTTTGTCACTTTCGTTGCCTTTTGACGAAACTGATCTGTCCATCATATATGAGCAGCAATATTCACCGCAGCGGTTGCGAAATACTTGAGCGCCTGCTTCCAATGCGGTAGGTCCCGGGTTCGATTCCCAGGGCCGGCCGGAAACCCACCGGTCCTTTCTAAAGGGTAGAGAAGTACCCCACCTGGCGTTCGGTGATATGGGCGTACGACCTCGAGATGTGGCCCGATGAGGTTGTCGGAAGTCCTCTGGCCGTTTCTTACCCCACCACAGGCATGGTTTATAAGTGGAGCATCCGCTGTGTCTGTGGGAGGCAGAGCAATCTGCCGCCGGGCACCTACCGGTAAAATAGGTACAAGCGCGGCTTCAGCCTGGTGCTCGGCAGTTCGAAGCTTTAGTCGCTTGGGGAGGACGACCAAATTGGTTGGCATGGGACCCGCCTAGGCCTTGTCCCATGCCCACCGAAACGGAAGTCCTCTTTTTGCTAAAAAAAATCTCCTTTTTTTTCAAAATAAAAGCATAACTGTATATATGTCAAGGCCGTCGGTCCCATCACGACTGCCTACCTACCTTGTGTGTGGCGGCGATAATTATCTGCCTCTGACACCTGCGGACAATGTCGCGTTTCCCCTATGCGGTTGTAAGTAGACGTGCGGCCAGACGCCTTCCCAGTAATTCATTGGGCGACCATTCAACATGACCAGCCACGAACAACCAACCGCAAGTTCTTTGCATTCGCCAGCACCTCAGAAAAACCCGAAGTGTAACCAATCGGCACTGGGATTCGAACCCGGCACCTCCAGTACTCGAAGCTGATGCTCAAGCACTTCGCCACAGCTGCTGTTATGTTTTCGCTGACTAATTTTTAGAGCGTACTTCCCCGAAGTGCTATGTCTATAGCTTTTGAAAACACATTTCGTGCTACTTTTTGGCCAAGATGGTGAGCCTTTAGCCTTTGGAAATCTTGTATTTTCGATATTTTATTAATTCGCCAGATTTCCTAAAAAACTCATCTCGTGCGAATTTTTGGCCAAAATGGTGAGCCTATAGCCTTTGGAAGTCTTGTATTTTTCGATATTTTATTAATTCGTCAGAATTCCTTAAAATTCATTTCGTGCGAATTTCTGGCCAAATGTATATTTTTGGAAATCTTGTACTTTCAAACCAACAACCCCACCACTGCAAGAGGTTGCTTGATTACGACGAAGACCGTGGGAACCTTTCTTGGACATTTCTGGCCCTTTCAAGCGAAAAAAAAAAGAAAACTGCGAAATGCATTTTAAATTCCCGCCGCACTAACCACAATGCAACACACTACAAGAGGTTGGCTTCCCAACAACACTGACCGTGGGAAATTTTTTCGGTCGTTTCTGACACTTGGAGGACCAAAAATACGGTATAGCTCCGTCGCTGCAAGGGGTGACGTCAGAAAAAAGTTTGGCCTTATCGCGGCTGATAAGGGCCTTAACTTTTTCGAGTGCTTTTTGATGGCTATTGCTGTGAAGCAAACGCATCAGGGGAACTTTCAACTTGGAAGCTCGCTGTTTGTGGTGATATGGTGCATCCGTTTAGGTCTCACCAAGTCAAAAACACAAGAACGGAGGCATGTAGAGGTTCGCTTGATTAAAAGAACTGTGCTCATTATTACATATATTCATACGCCGACGACTTCCTTGTACGTCTTTCCATTTAATGCGTAGTAGGGGCCGTCTAAGCATGAGAAACCGGCACCCTTGGAGGTCGTTTTAGTTGGGGATATATGCCGATAGCAAGTATATATGGGCTTTTTTTACGCTGACCAAAAAACGTGTCGTTTTAATGGTCAGCGTAAAAAAAGCCCATATATACTTGCTATCGGCTATATATACCCCAACCAAAACGACCTCCAAGTGTGCCGGTTTCTCATGCTTAGACGGCCGTACTACGCATTAAATGAAACGACGTACAAGGAAATCCTCGGCGTAATGAATATATGCAATAATGAGCACAGTTTTTAATCAAGCGACCTCTACATGCCTCCTTTGTTGGTGTTTTTGGCTTTTTGAGACCTAACGGATGCACCATATCACCACAAACAGTGAGCTTCCGAGCTGAAAGTTCCCCTGATGCGTTGGCTTCACAGCAATAGGCATCGAAAAGCACTCGAAAAAGTTGAGGCCCTTATCAGCGCCGATAAGACCAAACTTTTTTTTCTGACGTCACACCTTGCAGCGACGGAGCTATACCCGTATTTTTGCTCTTGCAAGTGTCAGAAACGACCAAAATTTTTTTCCCACGGTCTGTGTTCTGGGAAGCCAACCACTTGTAGTGTGTTGCATGGGGTGTGGTGGCGGGAAATTTAAAATGCATTTCGCAGTATTCTTTTTTTTTCGCTTCAAAGGGCCAGAAATGTCCAAAAAAGTTTTCCCGCGGTCTTCGCCGTAATCAAGCCACCTCTTGCAGTGGTGGGGTTGTTGGTTTGAAATACAAGATTTCCAAAGATAAATTTTGGCCAGAAATTCGCACGAAATGAATTTTATGGAAATCTGACGAATTAATAAAATATCGAAAAACACAAGATTTTCAAAGGCTATAGGCTCACCATTTTGGCCAAAAAGTAGCACGAAATGGATTTTCAAAAGCTATAGACATAGCACTTCGGGGAAGTACGCTCTAAAATTAGTCAGCGAAAGCCTACAGTCGCTGTGGCGAAGTGCTTGAGCGTCAGCTTCGAGTACTGGAGGTGCCGGGTTCGAATCCCAGTGCCGATTGTTACACTTCGGGTTTTTCTGAGGTGCTGGCGAATGCAAAGAACTTGCGGTTGGTTGTTCGTGGCTGGTCATGTGAATGGTCGCCCAATGAATTACTGGGAAGGCGTCTGGCCGCACGTTTACAACCGCATAGGGGAAACGCGACATTGTCCGCAGGTGTCAGAGGCAGATAATTATCGCCGCCACACACAAGGTAGGTAGGCAGTCGTGATGGGACCGACGGCCTTGACATATATACAGTTATGCTTTTATTTTGAAAAAAAAAGGAGATTTTTTTTTAGCAAAAGAGGACTTCCGTTTCGGTGGCATGGGACAAGGCCTAGGCGGGTCCCATGCCAACCAATTTGGTCGTCCTCCCCAAGCGACTAAAGCTTCGAACTGCCGAGCACCAGGCTGAAGCCGCGCTTGTACCTATTTTACCGGTAGGTGCCCGGCGGCAGATTGCTCTGCCTCCCACAGACACAGCGGATGCTCCACTTATAAACCATGCCTGTGGTGGGGTAAGAAACGGCCAGAGGACTTCCGACAACCTCATCGGGCCACATCTCGAGGTCGTACGCCCATATCACCGAACGCCAGGTGGGTACTTCTCTACCCTTTAGAAAGGACCGGTGGGTTTCCGGCCGGCCCTGGGAATCGAACCCGGGACCTACCGCATTGGAAGCAGGCGCTCAAGTATTTCGCAACCGCTGCGGTGAATATTCTGCTCATATATGATCAGCAGATCAGTTTCGTCAAAAGGTAACGAAAGTAAAAAACAAAAAAGCGAGATCTCACAAGGCGCTGGGATTCGAACCCAGTACCCTCTGCATTCGAAGCTGGTGGTCAAGCATTTCGCCACTTCTTGGTGTCTTCAATGGTGTCTTACTAACAGCACAGACCGTGGCAAACTTTTTAGCCCATTTCTCTGGCCTTCGGACGAAAAATAAAAAAAACAGTGTAAGGCTTTTCAATTTCCCGCCACTCTAACCACAATGCAACACACTACAAGAGGTTGGCTTCCCAACAACACAGACCGTGGGAAAAATTTTTCGGTCGTTTCTGACACTTGCGGGACCAAAAATACGGGTATAGCTCCGTCGCTGCAAGGTGTGACGTCAGAAAAAAAGTTTGGTCTTATCGGCGCTGATACGGGCCTCAACTTTTTCGAGTGCTTTTCGATGCCTATTGCTGTGAAGCCAACGCATCAGGGGAACTTTCAGCTCGGAATCCCACTGTTTGTGGTGATATGGTGCATCCGTTTAGGTCTCGAAAAGCCAAAAACACCAAGAACGGAGGCATGTAGAGGTTCGCTTGAATAAAAGAACTGTGCTCATTATTGCATATATTCATTACGCCGAGGACTTCCTTGTACGTCGTTTCCATTTAATGCGTAGTAGGGCCGTCTAAGCATGAGAAACCGGCACGACTTGGAGGTCGTTTTGGTTGGGTATATATAGCCGATAGCAAGTATATATGGGCTTTTTTTACGCTGACCAAAAAACGTGTCGTTTTAATGGTCAGCGTAAAAAAAGCCCATATATACTTGCTATCGGCTATATATACCCCAACCAAAACGACCTCCAAGTGGTGCCGGTTTCTCATGCTTAGACGGCCCTACTACGCATTAAATGGAAACGACGTACAAGAAAGTCCTCGGCGTAATGAATATATGCAATAATGAGCACAGTTCTTTTATTCAAGCGAACCTCTACATGCCTCTTTTGTTGGTGTTTTTGGCTTTTCGAGACCTAAACGGATGCACCATATCACCACAAACAGCGAGCTTCCGAGCTGAAAGTTCCCCTGATGCGTTGGCTTCACAGCAATAGGCATCGAGAAGCACTGGAAAAAGTTGAGGCCCTTATCAGCGCCGATAAGACCCAACTTTTTTCTGACGTCACACCTTGCAGCGACGGAGTTATACCCGTATTTTTGCTCCTGCAAGTGTCAGAAACGACCAAAAATTTTTTTCCCACGGTCTCTGTTGTTGGGAAGCCAATCTCTTGTAGTGTGTGCATTGTGGTTAGAGTGGCGGGAAATTTAAAATGCCTTACACGGTTTTCTTTTATTTTTCGTCCGAAGGTGAGAGAAATGGCTAAAAGTTTGCCACGGTGTGTGCTGTTAGTAAGACACCATTGAAGACACCAAGAAGTGGCGAAATGCTTGAGCATCAGCTTCGAAGGCCGAGTGTACCGGGTTCGAATCCCAGCGCCTTGGGAAATCTCGCTTTTTGTTTGTCACTTTCGTTGCCTTTTGACGAAACTGATCTGTCCATCATATATGAGCAGGGTATTCACCGCAGCGGTTGCGTAATAATTGAGCGTCTGCTTCCAATGCGGTAGGTCCCGGGTTCGATTCCCAGGGCCGACCGGAAACCCACCGGTCCTTTCCAAAGGGTAGAGAAGTACCCCACCTGGCGTTCGGTGATATGGGCGTACGATCTCGAAATGTGGCCCGATGAGGTTGTCGGAAGTCCTCTGGCCGTTTCTTATCCCACCACAGGCATGGTTTATAAGTGGAGCATCCGCTGTGTCTGTGGGAGGCAGAGCAATCTGCCGCCGGGCACCTACCGGTAAAATAGGCACAAGCGCGGCTTCAGCCTGGTGCTCGGCAGTTCGAAGCTTTAGTCGCTTGGGGAGGACGACCAAATTGGTTGGCATGGGACCCACCTAGGCCTTGTCCCATGCCACCGAAACGGAAGTCCTCTTTTGCTAAAAAAAATCTCCTTTTTTTTTCAAAATAAAAGCGTAACTATATATGTCAAGGCCGTCGGTCCCATCACGACTGCCTACCTACCTTGTGAGTGGCGGCGATAATTATCTGCCTCTGACACCTGCGGACAATGTCGCGTTTCCCCTATGCGGTTGTAAGTAGACGTGCGGCCAGACGCCTTCCCAGTAATTCATTGGGCGACCATTCAACATGATCAGCCACGAACAACCAACCGCAAGTTCTTTGCATTCGCCAGCACCTCAGAAAAACCCGAAGTGTAACCAATCGGCACTGGGATTCGAACCCGGCACCTCCAGTACTCGAAGCTGATGCTCAAGCACTTCGCCACAGCTGCTGTTATGTTTTCGCTGACTAATTTTTAGAGCGTACTTCCCCGAAGTGCTATGTATATAGCTTTTGAAAACACATTTCGTGCTACTTTTTGGCCAAGATGGTGAGCCTTTAGCCTTTGGAAATCTTGTATTTTTCGATATTTTATTAATTCGCCAGATTTCCTAAAAACTCATCTCGTGCGAATTTTTGGCCAAATGGTGAGCCTATAGCCTTTGGAAGTCTTGTATTTTTCGATATTTTATTAATTCGTCAGAATTCCTTAAAATTCATTTCGTGCGAATTTCTGGCCAAAATGTATATTTTGGAAATCTTGTACTTTCAAACCAACAACCCCACCACTGCAAGAGGTTGGCTTGATTACGACGAAGACCGTGGGAAACCTTTCTTGGACATTTCTGGCCCTTTCAAGCGAAAAAAAAAAAGAAAACTGCGAAATGCATTTTAAATTTCCCGCCGCACTAACCACAATGCAACACACTACAAGAGGTTGGCTTCCCAACAACACTGACCGTGGGAAAATTTTTTCGGTCGTTTCTGACACTTGGAGGACCAAAAATACGGGTATAGCTCCGTCGCTGCAAGGTGTGACGTCAGAAAAAAGTTTGGCCTTATCGCGGCTGATAAGGGGCCTTAACTTTTTCGAGTGCTTTTTGATGGCTATTGCTGTGAAGCAAACGCATCAGGGGAACTTTCAACTTGGAAGCTCGCTGTTTGTGGTGATATGGTGCATCCGTTTAGGTCTCACCAAGTCAAAAACACCAAGAACGGAGGCATGTAGAGGTTCGCTTGATTAAAAGAACTGTGCTCATTATTACATATATTCATTACGCCGACGACTTCCTTGTACGTCTTTCCATTTAATGCGTAGTAGGGCCGTCTAAGCATGAGAAACCGGCACCACTTGGAGGTCGTTTTAGTTGGGGTATATATTGCCGATAGCAAGTATATATGGGCTTTTTTTACGCTGACCAAAAAACGTGTCGTTTTAATGGTCAGCGTAAAAAAAGCCCATATATACTTGCTATCGGCTATATATACCCCAACCAAAACGACCTCCAAGTGGTGCCGGTTTCTCATGCTTAGACGGCCGTACTACGCATTAAATGGAAACGACGTACAAGGAAATCCTCGGCGTAATGAATATATGCAATAATGAGCACAGTTCTTTTAATCAAGCGAACCTCTACATGCCTCCTTTGTTGGTGTTTTTGGCTTTTTGAGACCTAAACGGATGCACCATATCACCACAAACAGTGAGCTTCCGAGCTGAAAGTTCCCCTGATGCGTTGGCTTCACAGCAATAGGCATCGAAAAGCACTCGAAAAAGTTGAGGCCCTTATCAGCGCCGATAAGACCAAACTTTTTTTTCTGACGTCACACCTTGCAGCGACGGAGCTATACCCGTATTTTTGCTCTTGCAAGTGTCAGAAACGACCAAAATTTTTTTCCCACGGTCTGTGTTCTTGGGAAGCCAACCACTTGTAGTGTGTTGCATTGTGGGTGTGGTGGCGGGAAATTTAAAATGCATTTCGCAGTATTCTTTTTTTTTCGCTTCAAAGGGCCAGAAATGTCCAAAAAAGTTTTCCCGCGGTCTTCGCCGTAATCAAGCCAACCTCTTGCAGTGGTGGGGTTGATGGTTTGAAAATACAAGATTTCCAAAAGATAAATTTTGGCCAGAAATTCGCACGAAATGAATTTTATGGAAATCTGACGAATTAATAAAATATCGAAAAACACAAGATTTTCAAAGGCTATAGGCTCACCATTTTGGCCAAAAAGTAGCACGAAATGGATTTTCAAAAGCTATAGACATAGCACTTCGGGGAAGTACGCTCTAAAAATTAGTCAGCGAAAGCCTTACAGTCGCTGTGGCGAAGTGCTTGAGCGTCAGCTTCGAGTACTGGAGGTGCCGGGTTCGAATCCCAGTGCCGATTGGTTACACTTCGGGTTTTTCTGAGGTGCTGGCGAATGCAAAGAACTTGCGGTTGGTTGTTCGTGGCTGGTCATGTTGAATGGTCGCCCAATGAATTACTGGGAAGGCGTCTGGCCGCACGTTTACAACCGCATAGGGGAAACGCGACATTGTCCGCAGGTGTCAGAGGCAGATAATTATCGCCGCCACACACAAGGTAGGTAGGCAGTCGTGATGGGACCGACGGCCTTGACATATATACAGTTATGCTTTTATTTTGAAAAAAAAAGGAGATTTTTTTTTAGCAAAAGAGGACTTCCGTTTCGGTGGCATGGGACAAGGCCTAGGCGGGTCCCATGCCAACCAATTTGGTCGTCCTCCCCAAGCGACTAAAGCTTCGAACTGCCGAGCACCAGGCTGAAGCCGCGCTTGTACCTATTTTACCGGTAGGTGCCCGGCGGCAGATTGCTCTGCCTCCCACAGACACAGCGGATGCTCCACTTATAAACCATGCCTGTGGTGGGGTAAGAAACGGCCAGAGGACTTCCGACAACCTCATCGGGCCACATCTCGAGGTCGTACGCCCATATCACCGAACGCCAGGTGGGGTACTTCTCTACCCTTTAGAAAGGACCGGTGGGTTTCCGGCCGGCCCTGGGAATCGAACCCGGGACCTACCGCATTGGAAGCAGGCGCTCAAGTATTTCGCAACCGCTGCGGTGAATATTCTGCTCATATATGATCAGCAGATCAGTTTCGTCAAAAGGTAACGAAAGTAAAAAACAAAAAAGCGAGATCTCACAAGGCGCTGGGATTCGAACCCAGTACCCTCTGCATTCGAAGCTGGTGGTCAAGCATTTCGCCACTTCTTGGTGTCTTCAATGGTGTCTTACTAACAGCACAGACCGTGGCAAACTTTTTAGCCCATTTCTCTGGCCTTCGGACGAAAAATAAAAAAAAACAGTGTAAAGGCTTTTAAATTTCCCGCCACTCTAACCACAATGCAACACACTACAAGAGGTTGGCTTCCCAACAACACAGACCGTGGGAAAAATTTTTCGGTCGTTTCTGACACTTGCGGGACCAAAAATACGGGTATAGCTCCGTCGCTGCAAGGTGTGACGTTAGAAAAAAAGTTTGGTCTTATCGGCGCTGATACGGGCCTCAACTTTTTCGAGTGCTTTTCGATGCCTATTGCTGTGAAGCCAACGCATCAGGGGAACTTTCAGCTCGGAATCCCACTGTTTGTGGTGATGTGGTGCATCCGTTTAGGTCTCAAAAAGCCAAAAACACCAAGAACGGAGGCATGTAGAGGTTCGCTTGATTAAAAGAACTGTGCTCATTATTGCATATATTCATTACGCCGAGGACTTCCTTGTACGTCGTTTCCATTTAATGCGTAGTACGGCCGTCTAAGCATGAGAAACCGGCACCACTTGGAGGTCGTTTTGGTTGGGGTATATATTGCCGATAGCAAGTATATATGGGCTTTTTTTACGCTGACCATTAAAACGACACGTTTTTTGGTCAGCGTAAAAAAAGCCCATATATACTTGCTATCGGCAATATATACCCCAACCAAAACGACCTCCAAGTGGTGCCGGTTTCTCATGCTTAGACGGCCCTACTACGCATTAAATGGAAACGACGTACAAGAAAGTCCTCGGCGTAATGAATATATGCAATAATGAGCACAGTTCTTTTATTCAAGCGAACCTCTACATGTCTCCTTTGTTGGTGTTTTTGGCTTTTCGAGACCTAAACGAATGCACCATATCACCACAAACAGTGAGCTTCCGAGCTGAAAGTTCCCCTGATGCGTTGGCTTCACAGCAATAGGCATCGAAAAGCACTCGAAAAAGTTGAGGCCCTTATCAGCCCCGATAAGACCAAACTTTTTTCTGACGTCACATCTTGCAGCGACGGAGCTATACCCGTATTTTTGCTCCTCCAAGTGTCAGAAACGACCAAAAATTTTTTCCCTACGGTCTGTGTTGTTGGGAAGCCAACCTCTTGTAGTGTGTTGCATTGTGGTTAGTGTGGCGGGAAATTTAAAATGCCTTACGCGGTTTTCTTTTATTTTTCGTCCGAAGTTTGCCACGGTCTGTGCTGTTTGTAAGACACCATTGAAGACACCAAGAAGTGGCGAAATGCTTGACCATCAGCTTCGAAGGCAGAGGGTACTGGGTTCGAATCCCAGCGCCTTGGGAGATCTCGCTTTTTTGTTTTTCACTTTCGTTGCCTTTTGACGAAACTGATCTGTCCATCTTATATGAGCAGGGTATTCACCGCAGCGGTTGCGTAATAATTGAGCGTCTGCTTCCAATGCGGTAGGTCCCGGGTTCGATACCCAGGGCCGGCCGGAAACCCACCGGTCTTTTCCAAAGGGCAGAGAAGTACCCCACCTGGCGTTCGGTGATATGGGCGTACGATCTCGAAATGTGGCCCGATGAGGTTGTCGGAAGTCCTCTGGCCGTTTCTTATCCCACCACAGGCATGGTTTATAAGTGGAGCATCCGCTGTGTCTGTGGGAGGCAGAGCAATCTGCCGCCGGGCACTTACCGGTAAAATAGGCACAAGCGCGGCTTCAGCCTGGTGCTCGGCAGTTCGAAGCTTTAGTCGCTTGGGGAGGACGACCAAATTGGTTGGCATGGGACCCACCTAGGCCTTGTCCCATGCCACCGAAACGGAAGTCCTCTTTTGCAAAAAAATCTCCTTTTTTTTTCAAAATAAAAGCATAACTATATATGTCAAGACCTACCTTGTGGCTGGCGGCGATAATTACCTGCCTCCGACACCAGCTTAGTATGTCGCGTTTCACCTACGCTGTTGTCGCCAGACGCCTTGCCAGTAACTCACTATGCGACCATTCGTCACGGCTGTCAACAAACAACCAACCGAAAGTTCTTTGCATTCGCCGGCACCTCAGAAAAACCCGTAGTGTCACCATTCGGCACTGGGGTTCGAACCCGGTACCTTCCATACTCAAAGCTGATGCTCAAGCACTTCGCCACTGCTGCTGTTACGATTCCCTTGACTAATTCTAGAGCTTACTTTCCTGAAGTACTATGTCTATAGCTTTCGGATACCCTGAGCTTCTCTATTTTTTAGCTTTGCTTCATATTTGGTCAAGTTGAAGTCATGATCATTTCAATAGCCTGTGGGGCCCAGAATTTGTGATTTCCTAAAAATTAATTTCGTGCGAATTTCCGGCCAAAATGGTGAGCCCATAGCCTTTGGAAATCTTGTATTTTCCGATATTTTATTAATTCGTCAGATTTCCTAAAAACTTATTTCGTGCAAATTTCTAGCCAAAATGGTAAGCCTACAGCCTTTGGCAATCTTGTATTTTTCGATATTTTATTAATTGGTCAGATTTCTGCAAAAGTAATTTCGTGCGAATTTCTGGCCAAAATGGTAAGCCTTTGGAAATCTTGTATTTTTCGATATTTCATTAATTCATCAGATTTCCTAAAAATTTGTTTCGTGCGAACTTCTGGCCAAAATGGTAAGCCTACATATAGCCTTTGGAAATATATTTTTCGATATTTTATTAATTGGTCGGAATTCTACAAAATTAATTTCGTGCGAATTTTTGGCCATAATGGTAAGCCTTTCCAAAAGCTCCTGAGCTAAACGTTCCCCTTGTGCGTTGGCCTCGCGGCAATAGACTTCGAAAAGCAGTGAAAAAAGTTGAGGCTCTTATCAGCACCGATAAGACGGAACTTTTGTCTGACGTCACACCTTGCAGCGATGGAGCTATGTGCGTCCCTTTAGTGTCAGAAACGGGCTTCCGAGCTAAACGTTCTCCTTGTGCGTTGGCTTCACGGCAATAGACGTTGAAAAGCAGTGAAAAAAGTTGAGGCTCTTATCAGCACCGATAAGACGAAACTTTTGTCTGACGTCACACCTTGCAGCGATGGAGCTATGTGCGTAGTGTTCGTCCCTCAAGTGTCAGATACGACCCCAAAAAAGATGCCCGGCCTAAGTTGTTGGCAAGCCAACCTCATGCTGTGTTGACTCCAAGTTGGTATGCGGAGCGGATGTTGTGGCGGCAAATTTGAAAAGCATTACGCTATTTCTTCTTCAAGTCCAGAAGGAGCATAGCTCGGCGAGAGGAAAAGGCGCTATTTCTGCATCCCTGAATGGGATTGTGTCTCAGCGTCTGCAGGGGAACGGGGAGAGGGAAATAAAGATGGGAAGAGGAGGGAGAGAAGAAGAAGAGGAGAGTGGCGTCCAAGGCTGAGGACATGGCGGGCGGCTTCTACAGCCGGTTGTCCAGTCCAGTGTCCCCAAGCGAAGAACCGTAATGAAGACCTGGGTGTGTCGGTTTGCAAGGAACAGAAGGTCCCTCTGCGTAGCTGCGGTCAGGAGGCGGAGAGCGGCGATCGAGGGGGCTCGTTGAGCTGGAAACGCGAGGAATAGTCACACGAGGTGCTCGTCCGCCCCGCATGCATTGCAGGCAGGTTGTGAGGCTCTGCTGAGGCGATGACGCCAAGCCGCATGCCAGGAGCAGCCGACCTGTAGACGCGGGAGGAAGGACTGCACCCTCTTCGAGAGACCCTGGTCAGGCAGCCGGGTCGGTGGTTCCTGTCTGGCTACACGCTCGTCTGGGTGGCAACTTAGCAGTAGCCGCCTCAAGGTGACCCTCGAATAGTCAGAAGCAACTACAGCATGACAGACAGCTGCGGGGTGCGCTTTTTTTTGCCAGTACGTCTGCCTGCTCATTTCCCTAGACTCCGACGTGAGGTGGGACCAGATGCAGGAACACACGGACGTCACTGGCAATGAGGGCACGCAGCTTGGTGGCGAAGAGTTGGGCTCCGATAGCTGCCCGTGCCGGTTTCACCACGGCCAGCAGCGCGGCTCCGACCTGTGTAGTTGGTGGTGGTCCAAAAAAACCCTCATCACGCACAGCTAGCGCGCGTACACCAAAGAAATAATAAATAAAACAAAATAAATTTTTTTACGGGGCTTGGGTTTGAGTACGGGTCTCCGCGGTCCGAAGGCGAGTGCCTTCAACACAAAGTCACGCGCCTATGCATGCCCAATGTGAACTGAACTGAAGCACGCGAATGCGTTCTACTGACGATGCAAAGACAAACGGGAAGCAGTGCACCTGATGTGGCCGCTTCATTGCAATATTTCGTGTTGGCGGACTAAAAGCGATCTGCTGCGCAACGCTTAAGGCCGATATCAGGAATTGCCCACTTCAGGAAAATTCCGACTTTGAGAAAACTGAAACTGTTTCCATGCTCGCGTGACGGTCCTTTCGTTGGGCCGTTCAACAGGCTGACGAACGCTGGAAAGAACATAAAAGACGCCACGCAAGCAGCGTTGTGCGGACGGCCGCTAACTGTAAAGAAAGAAAGAAAGAAAGAAAGAAGGAAAGAAAGAAAGAAAGAAAGAAAGAAAGAAAGAAAGAAAGAAAGAAAGAAAGAAAGAAAGAAAGAAAGAAAGAAAGAAAGAAAGAAAGAAAGAAAGAAAGAAAGAAAGAAAATCAGTACGTCAGACACGCCCACGCCATTGCCCCGATTGAGGAAGGGTTCCTGATGTGTTTTTTGTAGCGTTAGCTACACTTGCCTAGCCGGAGCCGATTTCGCGTGGAGGGTCATGAGCGGTGCTGCGCATGCGCGAGGATCAGTGATGTCACACAGCTGGGTCACCGGAGCTGGCATCTAATGCGCTCTCCGACACCGCCGCGCGCGGCTCGCTGCTGCTGGTCTGCGCGTTCGGGAGGAGTGGCGTCGTAGGTGCGGCAGACACGCTGGCGCTTGCGCGCGCGCAGACTCTGCCATCGCCGCGCGCGGCTCGCCGCTGTTGGTCTGCGCCGCATTTGAGAGTAGTGGCGTCGTAGCCATAGACACAGTGGCGCCGGCTCGCCCGCAGCTATTTGCCTTCGCTGTGCAGTCACCGTCTGACACTGCGCTGGGGCTGCTTGATAGCGCCTCTAACTGGCGTTTGCAAGTGGTAACGCCATGGAGAAGGAGAGCGCAAATGCTGCTCGACGGCGCAGAAGAGCCGAGAAGCTTATCTCATCGGATCCCGAAGTAGTTGCCTGGAAATTAGCGGTTCAGCGTACGAAGAATGAACAGAAGAAGGCTAATAATCCTAGACAATCTGGAAAGCTAAGAATAATCAGCTGAACCTTTGCTTACACTACGTATATCCTGGCATAGCCGAGCTAAGCCACTACAAAATTTTTTTTCTTGTTTTCGCTTTCTTTTTTTTTGCACGAAGATGCCAGAAACGGGCCAAAAGATTTCCCACGGCCTGTGTTGTTGGGAGGCCAACCTCTTACGTCGTTAAGTGTCGACTCGCGATAGTCGCACATCATAAAGTAGATAGTTCTAGGTGTTACGTCAGATAAATGTTAGGCCTTATCGTGGGTGATAAGGACCTGAACTTTTTCGAGTGCTTTTCATGTTTTATTGGAGTGAAGCCAACTTATCAGGGGTACTTTAAGCTGCCAGGTAAAGCTGTTTCCCTCCTTCAGGGTGGGAGGGAGGGACGCAGCTGCACCTGGCCTCTTGCTTCCTTGACACATACTGTGCTAAGATAAATTCTCTTTTAGCAAGCCTGCGACGGTGAAATCGTATGCGCTGCTCTCGGGACGTGTTACTTGAAATCTCGCCCGCAGATAAGGTCTATGTCGGTTTCAATCTGCTGGAATTGCTCTAATTTAAAGAAAAAACAAAAATTCAACTCGGTTGCTATGAAAGCAAGAAAAAAGGTTATATTAAAGTGACTCGAATCAGTTATGAACTGCATGAGTATTAGAGATATTGAGTTACTTTTTTAGGCGAACAAAAATTAAGTTTCGAAATGAATGTCACGAGTTCTACAAAAATCATCATTTGCGAGGATGGTGTCCGTTAAATGGGACCAACATAATTTGAGTAAGAACTCACCTTTGAATGTGTTCCTCCTTGTTTTTGTGGTGGGCCAGCTTTTACACTTACCTTTAAATGAATGGCCAGACTTCAGCGATGAAGAAAACAGAGCTAGGGGACATGTCCTTTATTGTTAACACAGTTAACTATACTTGTACGTATTCGTGGATAACGAAGTACTTACTGTGCACTGCTCCCGATTGTTTACAGACGAACAGGAGAACTAAGAGCCATCGTCAGAAGAGTCGTCTAAGTAGGCGTCATCACAAACCACGGGCGTAGCCAGAAATCTTTTTGGGGGGCACCTCCTTGATCTGAAGTGGGTGTCGGGCAGACAGATGTGATGGAGTGTAATTTGAGCTCTGTATGCCATAGCAAAAAAAAAATTTCGGCGGGGGGGGGGGGGGGGGGCACGGGCCCGGTGTGCCCCCCCACCGCCCTGGCTACGCCGCTGTCACAAGCCAACCAGGCTGTTCTTTCTCAAGACGGTGGCTGTGAAAGTCGGGGTGCCTTTTCTTCTCTCTTGTTCACCTTTCCTGACGAGGCCCTCCTGCCGTGGTATTGAAGCTCTCTATTCAAGCTTCAGCTCTGAGACATTACTGCCTTGCATCGTAAGAAAGTGTTTTGGGGAGATCGAGTTCGGTGCTTGCAGCAAACAGCGGTTAGTGCAGGGCTCGTCGGTTTCAGGCTTATCCTTCCGTCACAAGCTGCAAAGAAACTGGAAGTGAATTTCTGAATACTTTCCCACTCTTGTGAACACACATAATTTTAGAGAAAGATGGAGAGGTCACCGTCTCGACATAGTCGGAGTACCTCTGTCCCCATATGAAGAACAGCACGGACACTCTACCACTTCACGACCACTGCAGTTAGCACAAAAGCAGGGAGCTGGGGGCTTCAATTTGTATATTTGTATGTGTGCGTTTTTTTGTTCAAACACACATACACGTACATACAAATCCAGAAGTCGGAACACCATATGAGACCCTGCTAAACCCCTGCTATTCATCTCGAGAGCTGTTTTCTCACTGCTCTTTACCTTCCCTTCGCACTCCTCACCACGATGCTACGCCATTCCTCCTTATATGGGCTGCAGAAATTAGGTGTGTGACCGGGCTAGTTGGTTTGCTTCTTTCCTCATCTCACGCCGCTGCCTTCTCTGATGCAAAAATAGTTACTTAAAATACCGCACGAATGATTTACTCTAGTTGTAGCCTGACCGCTTATACGTTTTCAAAAGGCCCTTTGAGGGACGCTTTAACTACCTAGATCTTGGTAAATGTACAGTACAGAATAGTATGAGGGTATAAAGTGCGCGAACAGACAAGGATATACGTCGCCTAGCCGCACCATCGTTTATCATGGAACGCATTTGCCTTCTCTTCAAATTAGGTTTCGTATACTGACAGTTCAAACATTTCTAGACAACTATACTTGCCGACAAAGATGCTCCCAATGTGTTTCATAGCGAACCAGCCGCATTTTTTCAACGAGTGGTCTCGGGTATACTGTCCTCGAATAATTTTTGTGCAGATGCCACCGGAACCAGTAAAGTAGCAATCCCAGATATAGTTTTCCCATATGTGCCGAATCATACAGCAGTAAGTGAATTTGATAACGTATTTCCTAACAATGCTACACTAATGCCGGTTGGTTATCTAAACAAATTGTTCGAAGACCACCTCACAGTCTACAGCAGTGGTTCTCAGCCATGGATGTTTCAGGACCCCTTTTGCACTGGTGGAAGTGATGAGGAACCCCTTGCAGTGAGAGAGAGAGAGAAAAAAAAAAAGGGGGGGGGGGTCATAAATTAACACAACATGCATCGTGAAATAGGTGCCTTTCGTTTCTCCCTGGTTAAGAATCGTCAAACTACAGTGCCACGCCAATTCGATCGCAACAGCTTGTCAATAAGTTATGCGGTCTGCAGCCACATTCAACCCGTTTCTAGCCATGTTTGCTCTTCAAATGTGCACGCCTGCAAAAAGCATGCTCGAGTGAATATGTCGTACAAATATGCAACAAAAGCTTTACAGCCATCTATCGAAAAGGGGAAACATAAATCACCTCCACCACAATGCAAAGTTGTTAAGCGGCGAAGCATACAAAAAGTCAGAAGGAACCGTTTTTAAATGCGAAGCATTTCTTGGCGAACCTTTGGCAGTTTGAGCGTTACTATCTATCTATCTATCTATCTATCTATCTATCTATCTATCTATCTATCTATCTATCTATCTATCTATCTATCTATCTATCTATCTATCTATCTATCTATCTATCTATCTATCTATCTATCTATCTATCTATCTATCTATCTATCTATCTATCTATCTATCTATCTATCTATCTATCTATCTATCTATCTATCTATCTATCTATCTATCTATCTATCTATCCGCCTACGTCTGGGTGCCCTCATGATCGCCTCTTTAACTTGGTGTAGACCAAAATTGGCATGGGGCATGGGAGGATCTGAAGAATATGGCTGTCGGGTCACGACATGAATAACTTGAAATTCCTGTCGTCTACGTCGTTAAACCCTTTCCTCCAGACACGTGTGGCACATGCCCGTTTACCACGGGCCGCGGTGTACGGGTATGCGCCACATGCGATTGACAGTTTATATCCACCCAGGAACCGCGAGAACGGACATTGGTAATTTAAATGCGAGAGCGTTAAGAAAAGGTGGCATCGGCCGCGTTGACCCGACGTATGGAAAGAATAAAAATTAGGATCCCAGCTGCAATCGAACCCAAGCATTCTGCGTGGCAAACAGGTATTGTACCACAGAGTCACACCAGGTCTATAAACTGGTTTGGAAAAACAGCCTCTGCAGGCGTAATGTCGGTGCAACGTCAATTGTTGTTGTGGTGCTGGCTGTCTAATTTTACAAGAACGCAATAAACACTAGATATGTACTCCTGCGATACGGGCGTCATATCAGGTTGATATCTGTGGTTCCAGTGTTGGCTCCGCTTTTACAGCAGTCTAAAAACATTAAATTTGTATTCCTATGATTCAGCAAGCTATATTGAAGCATTGCTCGGCCATGGAGGAATACTTTAACGAAAGTTACGTGTGATATTCACACGACTGCACCATAAAGTGCACTTAGTTTCGATAATACTGACGTATGTACTCTAACGTGACGGTTGACATTACGACACACCAAAAGTTAACCTTAAACGCCAGTGTTGTCGACATGCCTGGTAAGCCCACGAAGTGTACACAGCTACTAAACTTAGAAAAACACGTCGATCCACATCGTAATTCTTGGCTCAAAGACATAAAATACAGCATAGAAGTACTCGTTGACTGCTTCGCATGAAACCGATTCCCATAACGCTTGGGATCTCGTGGGTCCGAAGATGGGTTTTTCGGACCCGCAAAAATGGCTTCGCGGAGCCCCTGGCGTCCGCGGACTCCCATTTGAGAACCACTGGTCTACAGATAGATTCCCTCTCATGTACGGATGCTTCCATTAATTATGGAGTGGGCATTTATACGACAACCTTAAGCTGCTGGATTTCACTTCGACTGCCTGAATTCACACCAACGTTCTAGGTAGAAGTAATTAGACTAATTCTATCATTGTGAACTCCTTACGTAAATTTCTTCAGTGGTTATATTGAGTGATTGTCTGTGCTGCTTTGACAGTACCAAAGTCCGTTTGGTTTGAGTGCCAGGCCACAGCGGATTAATGCTAAACGAGGCGGCAGCTTCAGGCCCAGGCCCGGAAGTTCTAAGACCCGATTACAAAAATTTTGTATTCAAGAAGAACATGCCGTATCCTCCGTTCTAAAAGGTACAGATATCTCTTCAGCGTCCTAGGTTCCTTTGGCACAGCACATTGTGTTGCACAAGAAATATTGACGTTTCATTAACTGCGCAACAGAACACCATCACTGTAGATTTTTATTCGCATCGGTCTGGTTTTGATCTTTCCTCTGAACGTTGCCATTGTAATCAACCGGAAACCGTAGAACACTCCTTTATAGAATGTCGCCAGTATGAAAACCAAAAGAAAATACTCGTACAAACCCCTTCTTCGAAAGCTGGGGCTTCCCTTTACCGCGGATCGGTGCTACTCTCCCTGAGGCCGTCAGCGGCACTGGATCACTACAACATTAACATATCTGACGCCATATTTAACTTTATGGCGAATCAAAGAGGCTGCCGTGCTAACATTATAAGAGCCCTTTTTTATTTCCTTTTCATTTTAAAGAAAAATTTAACAGTTCCTACTTCTAATATAATATGCAGAATTCGTAAAATACTAGTTACAAGAAATCGGAGTCATTTTTATTAACATGCCATCAAAAAAAAAGAAAGAACACCCACACTCAAATGTTTCAGTTTGTTTATCGCTTGTTCGCGAACTATTTTTTCTAGCATTCCTTTCTTCGCAACTTCTATTGACGCACGACTGATGCCCAATACATGTAGCGGCTTGAGTCATTCGGCCAGGACAATTTGGACCCCTTCACAAAAGCAAAGTTTGAAAAATGAGAGAGAATACAGAAAAAGGCTCTAAGATTCATTTACAACTCATATGGTCGCAGCTATATCAGCGAATTATTTAGAAAACGCAATTTCCCACCAGTGACTAAAAGAAACCGCGTGACTAAAATCGTGAATACAGGGAACTAACGGCTTTTATATTAACTGTCAAAAACGGCCGTTCCAAGTTCTAAAACTCGTCTAAAAGTATTCGATATTCGACTCGATTTCCTTCCGGTACTATTTGATTCGAATTTGATCCCAAAAATCTTTATTCCCTGATTGTGCTTTGTAGTAAAGTTCCGATTTGAAGACAGCGCTAGTCTTCGTGGCGCTTGTCCTTTGCTTATCCTGCGCTTGTCCTGTGTGTATTTATGCTTCGTCCCCGTGTTTTTCGCGCTTTATAAGCATGAACAGATTACAACCAGGCCAGATAGCGTCTATGACACTGTCTATGAACGACGGTGCTTCTTCGTCGGCACAGGCAGCAGCAAGCCCACCAGGTCGATCAAGGCGATAACCGATAACCGATAAGTCGAGTGTTCTTGCAGCTGTCTACCACTTTCCTTTATTGGCGCACTAAAAATCAACTCTAAAGATTATCCATAAGTTTCACACATTCACTCCATCATTTCACACACTCGCTCACGGCACGTAAGTGTGTCAGCAGCAGACATCGTACAATCCTTCTTCACAGATACCTTGACCCCGCGATGTCAACGACTAGGTCAAGGACAGGTGCGAGTGGCCAGAAATATGGCAACTGAACATTGTTTATATCTCGTTGAGGCGAATGCGTGGGGTCTTCGCCAGGCGTGCAATTACGAGGCACTGGAACCGCACACCCAGCCAGACGTGCACTCTGGCTGGGTGGGTCAGTTGCTGGCGCACAACGTGACCAAAGAAGTCGTGCTGGTGAAGGGGCATGTGACACCGTCACAAGCCGTGAACAGTAGGCCCCAGTGCGCGCGGGTTTCCGCATGGTGAAGTACTGCACATGCGTAGCCGGACAAGGCAGAGTTTGCAGCCGTGTCAGCGCTGTGGTATGAAAGATATAAAGTACGAATCCGCAACATTAATTCTCATGAGCTACTAATGAGAATAGTTACTAAGTGGGTCATCATCGGCTTGCGTACCTTTCTTTCGCATCCAGGATGCAACATGGGAACGTTGTTCTCGTCTGTTTTCTTGCCGCCAACGAAATGCTGGGAACGGAGGGGGCGTGACGATGGCGACACATGGAAGTTCTTATTTACTGAAGCCACCCACTGCTGCTGCAGTTCAGGCGATGAAGGAAAACGATGCAGCGCGAACATGCCACCTTGCACTCATTGCGTGACGCACACGATTGCATTTATCTTCAGCTGCTTGTTCGTTCACCCGTACACGACATAGTGAGGTCCAGATGACTTGCTATGCGAATACAGAAAATTTCCTGCGTAACGGAGACAGGCGCATATCACACTCACACAACAACGTACCGAAGCAACACAAACACAACAATGCCACAGCCCAAAGCACGATGGCAACACTGAGAGCATACTCTTGACCCCTGCAGCTCACTGGTTCGAGGGTTCTCCTGTCCAGGATTTTCATCGCTTTTGTAGAGGGCGCTACACGCCACGCTTTTTATATATTGTGTAGTTGAGTAACGGTGCACGCGCTATTCGTTTGGTTAGCACTGCTCTGAGTCAGGTGCGTATGCGCGACAAGCAGCCGTCAGCACTCAGTAGTGTGATCAAGGAACGCGTACGGCACCCGAAACGTTTCTGCGTTTTCACCTTGACTTGGTCAGTGACCGCATCTTCATCCTCAGCACCCTTCCTCTTACATGGGTCTCAACAATTGGGTCTGAAAGAGCGGGGGCGCTCCCTGTAATGGCGGAAAAGCCTGACGCCGCGTTTTCTGGAGTACCTGAACTGCTGTCACCACCGACCATCGCTCACCCAAGCGCAGGATCGCACAGAGCTAGGGTTGAGGCTCGGGTACGGACCCTTCTTTATTGCGTGGGTGCTCAAGCTCGACCCATGCTAGCGTCTTTGAACTTGTCGGCCGAAGAAGTTCAGTCGTACAGCGCTGAAACAAGAAAGTTGATCTAGTATTTCGTGCCCCCATAAAAGAAGATCACGAGAGTTTTCACAAATGGACGCATGGTAAAACATGGTAAAAGAATGCAATACGGCGCAGCGTCCATCGAGGACAGGCTGGTTCGAGACCGATTGATCATTGGTTTGTAGGACTGTGTGTGTGTGTGTGTGTGTGTGTGGTGTGTGTGTGTGTGTGTGTGTTGTGTGTGTGTGTGTGTGTGGTGCGTGTGGCGTGTGCGCGCGCTTGGTGTGTGTGTGTGTGTGTGGTGTGGTGTGTGTGTGTGTTGTGTGTGTGTGTGTGTGTGTGTGTGTGTGTGTGTGTGTGTGTGTGGTGTGTGTGGTGTGTGTGTGTGTGTGTGTGTGTGTGTGTGTGTGTGTGTGTGTGTGTGTGTGTGTGTGTGTGTGTGTGTGTGGTGTGTGTGTCTATATGTGTGTCTATATGTGTGTCTATTATATCGCTATAGAGACTTTTGCTCCAGACAACGTCATATTTCAGCGACTGAGCAAACAAGCGTACGCAGCTCGAGCTAGTTTGTCACCAACCATGAACTAATATAGACGGAACATGACTAGCCGAAAGATGACAAAGATAAAACACACTGAGGATGTGTATAACGAATGACAAATTATTATCCTGGCGACACCGGGACAGCCCCAGACGCGTCAATAACATTTGACTTTGCCGGCGAGAGGCCTTGGACGCAGGTCCAGCTAGAGTACACCGTCTATTGCATCGCCATTCGCGCAGTGTCAACCATTGTTCCTTGCACGCTTTTGTGTTTACACGGTCAACCCGCGTCACGCTTTGTCGACCGAGGGGTTAGGAAAACTGTAGCTGCCTTATGTCTAGTGTACTTAGATACCGGTTGAAAGGCTTTCTTTAGATCATCCCATTGTTTTACCAGCGCACATCTTATCTCTCGCATGCGGTTCTGACTCAGAACGCCATTTGTGCTAGATTGATGTTGTGTACCAAAACAAAGCATATTTGCGTATTCAGTGGCTGTTTTTCAAGTTTTTCTCTTACCTACGCAGTAGTGAAGCCCGAAGACCATGGATGCATACATTTTTTTTTCTTTACAAGAAAGGGGTTTGGAATGAAGTTGTATATCTCACATATACCTGTACATTTGACCGCAGGTGCACTAGATAAAGAGCAATTTTTATTGATATCCCCGGAAATGTTAGCCTGGTTTATCGCATGGCTTGAAACTCCAGGTGTCGGGTGATGAGTATGATATATACAATGAACACATATACACACAAATAATATGTGCAGTCACAAACACACATATACACAAAATAGCCATTCATAAAGTTTCGTTAAGGCGATTACTTAAAAACACCAACGGCGCTTTTTGTGTTGCGCATCGCACAGGCGCTGCTTCGCCTCGGGCCGAGAAGGTGCCGCAGCGCCAAGCTCAAGCCACGTTGCAAGTGTAGTGCTGCCTTGATTTCGCGCCGAAATCTCCGCGCATGACGTCACGGATTTAAAAGTCTATTTTTCGTATTTTGGAGACATTCGCTCAACGAAATTTTCTTAAACTTGGTATGTTAAGTCTATGGCCACCTCAGAGAACAATGCACTTCATTTTTACTGATGGGGAACCACGCACGAACAGGCAGACGCCGTCAAAACCTATGACGTCACGGTGTTTGGCGGGGGAATATAGAGGTGGCGTCGCCACCTACATTTTTTTTTTTGCGTGTTTTCTCTCTTACCGAGAGTCTTCTCGCGGAAAACGTGGTCTTTTTGGTATCGTCAATGAGTCATTTACTAATACGAGAAAAATCGTTTTTCTCTTTAATGTCCATTTAAGTCTTCCCCATTCTTACATGTGGTGCACGTAGGGAGATTCCGACTGCTTAATCTTCTGCTTAAAGTAGTTCGCATAGGCAACGTCGAGTCTCAGCCGGTGAATGCATGTTTCTTCTTACCTGCTTAGTCCTTGTGGCATATAAAAGCGACTCGACGGGTCTATTCTGTTGTCTATCGACCCTTTGTAAAATTTGTAGTGAACGCTAGCGTGGTGAACGATAACGTGGTTTTCAATCAAGTGGTTAGAAAACAACGAGCGGTTCCCGGCAGTGCAGTGGCTAACCGTAAACTGAGGGTCACGCCTTTGCTCCAGACTCTCAGTATGAACTTGCAGTTCGGCACAGCCCTCAGATTGCTACAGCTAAGCGACTCTTGACGACCACAATCGAGGAATACCACCCATTGCTTTTTTTTTTTTTTTTGTATACGCGATGGACAATGAGATGTCCACAGAACAGTATATTAAAAGGACTGTCTACCGCTCGGAAATTTTTTTTCTGATTGTGGTGAAAATGAAAAGATCGTTCGTCACATCGGCGGCAACGAGCATGTTTTTGCCACATAAAAAAGGAATTATATATTTAATTTGATGTTGAAAATCATGAATGATCTCTAGCGTCACCCAACAGCGATGTGGTCAATCTACTGGTAAGACAAGAAATCCTCGCAGGTAGACTCATTTTGCTCAAAAACAAACAAGTATAATTTGAAATTGTATTTTACGCACTTGAGGCAGCTTGCGGTTGCGCCAGAGAGTGATTTTTTGCTTTTTTTTTCTCACGCATCCGAAAAGCAGCACGGTGGCGCTGCTTGCGGCGCCGTCTTCGATTTTGTCTGCTTGAACTCATGCGCTATGCCATGCGGCTTTCCGCGCTGGTCGTACTGTGCCGCTGTATTGTTGTTAGGATATCTCACATTTGCTGCGCTGTGAAGGCGTTCATTTATTGTCTCTTTTTCATTAATCGACTTGGCTTGGACTGCGGCAGCAGTCCTAAAATAAACGCATAGACTGCGTTTACAGCAAAACAAGTGTTCTGTAATCGTATAATAAGGCTGCATTTGACCGCTAGCGCGCTGAAAACGACTGTTACATTCTTTACAATAGTGTTCAGCGAAAATAAAGTAATCCTACAGAAATCACATGTGCTTTCGGTTTTAATTTTTACCGGCACTACAATCGTCATCGCGTCCACCAAACAGTATTGTGGGCATGTTTCACGTCGATGGAAGAAAGCCTAACACAGATCGAAAAATTCTGTTTTAAAATTTTCTGCTCACTTTCCAGAGAAACCCCTCTGCAAGGTTGGACACTTCAGACGGTACGCTTTCCATTGCGGTACAAAACAGGAAAGCGATGAAGGACGGTACACAGTCCCTTTAAGCAATAGCGCAAGTAGGCTATCCTGCAAAGCTGGTTTCCAGCCAAAGTTTATAACCTTATATTACAACAGAGCTGTTATGCTCGAGGTTGGACGTGTGTCGAGGATAGAAAATTATCATCATTATGAAACAGAGGCATAAAAAGAAAAAGAAAAATAGAGAGAAAGAAAGGGAAGAAAGAGAGAAAACAAACGAAAGATAATGAAAGAAATAGGCAAAGAGAGAAAGAGATAAAAAGAAACAGACACAAAAATAGAGAGAGAAAAAAAAGATAGCAAGCATCGCCATGTATAGTATAGTACAGCAAGGGGTGTGAAAGAGAGGTGAGAGGGTAATGGCCTAGCCAAGCCAGGACCAGCTTGGTGCCCGCCATCTGTGCTGTGACCCAGCCATGCACAACTTAGTGCAAGCTGCGCCAGTTTTCCACGTTAAGAAGCGGAGCAGAAAATTCTGCGCCCGTGTCGTTTCATATTTCGTGCAATGCAAGAATTCGCGGAACAGATGAATAGAGTTTGTAGGGGCGGCCAGTTCTCTAAGGACAAAAAGAATTGAGGAGCCGTAAAACTGATAGCTGGGCGAGTTGGTATGAATTCATGTTTGAAACTTCTTTAGCGCGCACAAAAGACGGAGGACACAGAAAGAAGGTACAAACGAGCGCTTACTCACAACTGACTTATTTTTTGAAACGGACTAAACATATAAGCACAAATAATCATCACAAAGCATGCGCGTATAGCAAGTCATGAGGCATATTAGCAGAATGCAACAAGTTAACCACAGTTCAAAAAAGACATTTCTTTATCAGTAAGCGCCACCGATGGTTGACTGATACACGTTTTCCCACACCTACTTATATGGAAAGCTTCCGTGACTTCACGGCTAAGTTTATCACTATAAGCGAACGAAATGTCCGTGTCAGTGAAAACAGGATTAATAATGACATGATTTACAATGATTCGACAAGTGCGAAAAGGTTTCTTCCCCCAGAGAACTTTTATGTTCTTTTAGACGTGTATTGATGCAGCGACCTGTTTGTCCTATATACATATTTCCACAAGTTAGCGGTATCCGATAAACAACACCTTTTCTGCACCCTATGAACTTAGAGCCTTCTTTCAGCCCACAAGCATACATTTCCTCCTTTAAGTTATACTTTTCGCAACTGCCTGGCACAACTGTTGCACTATTATAGGAGCGCTCAAAACGACATCAATGTTATACCTGCTGCCAAGATTCTTCAAGGCAGGGTTGCCAATGGTGGCTACTTTTCGCCAAATTGGCGAATTTGAGAGGCCCGTGGCGACCTAAAATTATGAATGGCGACATGGCGAATTTTTGGCGATTTTCGGCTTATGCATCATAGCTCAGTGTCTTCCCAACGAATGAGCGGCAGCATTCTCTGTATTTTTCTCTGTTTTAGACCAACGAGTAGAATTCGCACATAACGTGACATTCGGTATGTCCGTCCTGTAACTCGTGCTCGTGTGTGTATCTCCTCAATTCATCTAGATGCAGGAAGTACTGGAGCGTCCCTTAGCGACATTCTAGCAAAATGTAAGTCAGCGGATTGTTTTGCGTGCCGCGAGGCGGTGGTGTTTGACTATACGTTTATGGCTTCAGGTGATTTAGGCTTCTCTAAAGTTCCGTTTCTGAAGGGGCTAGACGACGGGTTGGCCGCGTGTTCGGACCATTTGTTCCGCGAAAGCTCCAATTGTTCTGAATAGCTTGGCGACTTATTCACTGTTGCAGTACCCCCTAATTCAGCTCGTAAAAACTGTTTTGGAATAGCGAAGAGAGGCGGATACGCGTCTGTTTGTGCAATAAAAAATTATATTCAGCCATTTTCCACTGCTCTCGGTGAGCATGTCCAACGAAAACAATTGCTATATAACATTTTACATTGTCTACCAGTTCATTTACAACGCATCGCATTGACGCGTGTAGATATAAGTGACTATAAGAAAGAGTCGGTGGCGTCCGGTATCATATTAGTTCACACTGAAAAGGTATGACCGGTTCCTATAAAACGTCTGTCATGTTACCTTCAATAAACCTTTCAATCCTTTTAATTCATACAAGGGTATACGTAAAAGCTGTCTACAAACAACGCATTCACGGTTTGCGGCCAAGGTTTACCACAATTTTACCTTTGAAACGAGCGGACAGGGAAGGAAGGTTTCATTCATTCACCCTTGCGCCGCAACGCACATATTGTGGCTAGTCGGAGAACCAGGAGAACCAGCACCAAGCGCTCCCATGGTGAAGCGGGCGATGCGACCAGCATTGAGAAACGTCAATATAATTTAAAGGTTTTTGATGGTACGGGACAATATTTTGTCATGGTCTCTAGATGGTTAAGCACAACACAGTGCAGTTATACGCCCTGTGAAATATGGGGTGTCTAACAATATTCTGGCTTCCGGCAAATACCTCTCTGACCCATCTGCCAGCACTACTCGTGACGTTTTTCCTGTCAGCTCCATGTCGTTGACCAAACTTCGTCTAACGAGCACCGTACTAGCACCCGAGTCTTATTATTACATCACATCACTATCACCAATCACTTCACCACACATCACGGCTATTTCACTAAACGTCACATCACATGTGTCGCGGACAGTTCATAGGTGACATAAAAGCACCATGTCACTGTGTCTACTGTAACAATTCCACCAAATGTTCACCATAAGAGTAAAGTGAAGGTTTTATTACAAGTATGCCGCACATATCTAGAATGGCGATTTTTTTTGGCGAAATTTGTAAAAAGATGGCGACTTTTGGCGACTTTTTGCTCGTGGTTTGGCGACATTTACTCGAAAGTCAGTGGCAACCCTGCTTCAAGGCATGAGAAAAATGATGAACGTAGGGCACAACTGCACAGCGCTTTCTGATCATGTTCAGGCTGTTCCTTGAAGATGAATGCACACCCTTTACTATGCGTATCAGTTTATCAACCGCTCTGGTGATAACCAGTTCTGGGAAACCCGCTGAAGTTAACCAACCTACTTGTTTAGAAAAGCTATCTTTCATTCAGTGCAGCAGGACTTCACTATAGCCCCTTTGAGACACGACACTGTTATTCCGTTTTTTTTTACGATTTTTGAATGCCCCGTCTTGTAGTGGAGTAAGAGTTTTTCTGATCTAGGGCTGTGCATCCAGCACACGTGGTTGGGTGAAATTCGCAATGATAGGTCTAGAAAGTGTAGTTGTTCTTCTTTTTGCTATCTCATGGGTGCACTTGAGACCCAGGCCACATTCACGAAACACTTTTAATACATTCGCCGTGTCAAGCCCATAATCAGCCCCATCAAATATAACCAAAAAATCATCAACAAAACGGAAGATTCTTTTTGCCAGACCGTGTTCAGCACGATGAATTTTCTGGTCCAATCGTGCTAGAAAAATATTACTTAGTAAAGGAGCTACCTTCGAACGTGTGCATATGCCAGATTTTTGCACAAACATTTCTCCATTCGATCCGACAAAAGTAGAATTCAGGCAAAAGAGCAGTATTCCATAAATATTTCCACTGAAATTCCGCATTCGTTCCTAACCTTGATTTCATCATTATCTTCATTGTCTTTTTTGAACTGTGGTTAACTTGTTGCATTCTGCTAATATGCCTCATGACTTGCTCCTCGCATGCTTTGTGATGATTATTTGTGCTTATATGTTTAGTCCCTTTCAAAAAATAAACCAGTTGAATCAACCAGTTTTGAGTAAGCGCTCGTTTGTACCTTCTTTCTGTGTCCTCGTCTTTTGTGCGCGCTAAAAAAGTTTCAAACATAAATTGGGAAGCCACTGCACTCTTTGAAGGTGCATGACCAGCGAAGCAGTTTAGCACATGACACAGAGGTGACAACCACAGCCGTTCACACACCCTGCAACGAAATCCGAAATGTCTGACCAGAAAGTAACACTTGAATTTAGCGTGTGCTCCCTTTAAAGCTTTCCACTTTAGCAGCATGCGTCGTTTTGCCACGACATGCGTCGTATTGTCTTTTGTGTGACACACACGTTGGTGTTTGACGCTCATGATAAACGGAAGGGCGCGATAATACGGTACACAAGGAAGAAGAAGGACACGGGACGACGCGCTACTGGCAACTGAAGTTTTTTTAATCAGGGAAGAAATATTTATACTACTATGCAATCATATCTAACCCAACGAGTCGACACAAAAAAACCTAAAAACTTAAAAACCTAAAAACCGCAGGAAAGAAAAAGAGTGGCAAAAATCCCGTATGTCCACTGGCTGTCGCACGGCATGAAGAGAGTGGCTTCACGATATGGGGTTGATGTCGTGTTCTCCGCAGAAAATAAGGTGGGCCACATCTGCCCAGCAGTAAGTAAGAAAATAGGCAAGCCACAACAGGGTGAAAAAAGGGGATGTGCCATCAAGCATGGAAGGCAGTTTGTTCCTTGCACACGTGGTGTTCTGTACAGAATACCACTGTCGTGCGGCAAGGCATATATCGGGCAAACAGGTAGATGCCTGAATGTGCGTCTGCGAGAGCACAACAGCTCATTAATAGGAAGGCCGTTCACCCATCTGGCGCTGCACTGCAAGGGGTATGATCAAGGTAGCTGCAAGCCTGCTTTTGATCAGACGACAGTAATGTACAAGCACAGGGGCTCCGTGTAGAGGGAGATCGTAGAGGCCTTCGTCATCCAGAGGGAGGGGCTCATCAGTCACCCCTCATCAGTTTGCAGGAGGGGGAGACAGCCTATCTAGAACGTCACTTGACATAGGCAGGCTGAGCGCAAGATTTTAAGGTTTTAGTTTTTTTTGTGTCGACTCGTTGGGTTACATATGATTGCATAGTAGTATAAATATTTCTTTGCTGAATAAAAGATTTGCAGTTGCTAGTAGCGCGTCGTCCCGTGTCCATCTTCTTCCTTGTGTACCGTAGTATCGCGCCCTTCCGTTTATCATGAACCAACACCAACTCGCCCAACTTTTTACCTTACTGAGTTTGACGCTCGTGTGTTCCCTACATTTTTAGTCGACCAGTGGTGAGTAGTGGGTTTAGCGCAATTTCTGTGGCTCGTACGTTTCTGCTCGCTAACAAACAAAGTAGTCTGGCCATATGCAGCTTCATTGTAAAAGAGAAAGTACAGCCGCCTGAGAACGCGCTGCCCGCAATAGATGCAGGAACGAACAGAAGTGGATGTGGTCCGTAGGGTGACATTTTTGGTGAAGGGGCGTACGAAGGAGCGATATACACATAGTGAAGCGCAACGATTGCACGGACGGAGAATGGCTACAGCACATGCGCCATCCCTATTGTTCCTATTGTGTTCGTTGCGCTTTACTAGCAGTATAGATGTCACACAGGGGCGTAGCAGGCTTTTTTTTTTTTTTCGTGTGGCGCGCGCGCCCAGTACGCCCGTATGCACGCGCGATTGTATGATCGTGTGTGTGTGTTTGCATGTGTGCGCTTATGTATACACATACAAAATACAAAAGAAACTTTGGGTGGCGGTAACGGTTGGGGGGCATTGAAATCTTTGCATCACACCCTTGGCTAAGCCACTGGTGTCAAAATAACAAGGTCAAGTTTCAATCAGCTCTTCACAAGTACTTCTTATTGGGTACGTAGAACCGCTGGGAATATCGAGGCGTGCAATCAGACGGAATTCATATTACACTCTAGAAACAGTCGCGCCCACAACAATTGGCGCCAGCTTTCCTTGCTCTGACGCAGCGCCCGGTAATATACTTCGGAGTCCCAAACAACACGCGCGCTATCAGCGTGACAGAGCATTTGTGAAAGGAAAGCAGTGAGCGCCGAGCTTTCGAAAGAGGAAACGATAGAGAATCATATGATGATTCCCGTAGTCTGACACAGAGCAACTGTGTTGATCACTTTAAAGGGAAGTTGAAGCAGTTAAAAAAATACCTTGGTGTGGGTGATCGCAGTTCGACCCCTGCTGAACTTGAAACCCGATGTGAGAGTTCTCAAAAGTAAATGCAAATAGCATTTTTTGGCCAAAAACAGCTGCTCCGGCCGCAGGGCTTCTTCAGATGCTGAGCGAACGCGGTGATGTAATCTTTTGCATGGCTCGTCATCTGCAACAGCAGCACTGTTAGAGCGTGGCATCCGCGGTTAGCTCCCTTAACGGCACGGACGGAGCTAGGTGATGTTGCAGCAGGCAGGGTTAGCCTGGCCTACATGTCCGGCAACTGTTCCGCCGGAGCATCTCCTGAATTGTAGGGGTCTGTCACCACGTGCTGCACGCGTACAGCCCAGTGTCTCGCAAGAAGGCTATCAAAAATCCCTGCACGCTCATCCTCGCAACATCTTCAAATGTCCGGTGTCTATGACAACCCCTTTGCAAGCTGCGGACCATGGCTGCTCTTTCCCTATCAAACTGCGGGCAAAGCCAAATAAAATGTTCGATGTCACCGATGTGACCGCAAGAGGCACGAAACGGGGAAGCGCATCGCCCAGTCTTGAATGACCAAGCCGGGGTGTATGCGGAGTCTGTTCTTATCCGGTACAGCAGCGTCCCTTGTTCTCGAGAAAGTCCGTGGATTATACATGCTTGATGTGGGAACTTATGGATCGCCCTGAAGTGATTGCGTATTACATCTTTGTTCTTCTGGTAATCTTTGGGAGCTCTTACTTTTGGAACACATGTTCGCGCTACGCGTGCAAGGGCAGCCTTTTCATTGCCTTCAATTCCAACGTGAAATGGTATCCACTGAAACTACATTAAAGCTCTTGCCGATCAGGTGTTTAATGAGCGCCAGGGATGGCCTTCTGAACTTTTCTTGAGGTATATAGGCCGCGATCACGGATCACGGAGCTAGTCACGGAGGCCACGGTTGAAGATACGAGACGCTTGTTCAAATTGCGCTCGGCTTTCGTCGTTACGGCAGATATTGAACTCAGCTACAGAACTTTCAGCCTCTTTCGCCGTTTACAAGCAAGCACACGCCCTGGAGGACTTCTGGTTTTGTCCACCGACGAAGCCTATAGTACCAGCAGTGGGCGAGTAGCCCAAGGTTTTCAACACTTTTCTCCCTAAGTTTTTCCAAATATTTCAAATAAGTATTTTTTTAATCTCTACAAAACATTATAAGAGCTACCCTTGAATTTTAAGCGCCTTTCTTTTCTCAGAAAATGTTAAACGAAGCTTTCGTTTCTGCGACACAACATAAATAAACTTTTTCGTTTCGGTGTCAGATACTGATAAATTAAGTGACCAGAAGTATTTTTGGACCGCTATTAACGCATTCTTGAAACCGTGTATACTTACTTGAGCCACGTGTACATAAATAGTGTTCTCGCACTTAGGATCACTGAGCGGCGAGAACCTTCCGTCGGTGTACAGCGCGGCTCCGCCAAAGTTACCGAACATGACGTAGTTCGTTTCCACGCCCACACTTTCACCGCGCTCGCGTGGGCGGGGCAAGGCAGACTCGCGTATTTTAAAGCTCCTGCTGCAACTACCACGGAATAAAATATGACATCGTCGACAATAATGTCGGTCCTTGTTAGCCACGAAGTTTTACCGCATTCTAAAACCACTTCAGCAAGGCAAACAAGGGTACTGCTTGCTCGCTCGAAAACTGCTTGCTCGCTACTTCACTGCCAAGAGTGCCATGAGACTCAGCAGAACTTGTTGCTGGGCTAGTTGGTACATAACTTCGAAGAGAACCTTGACGACTAAGCACCACCAGCTTTTCTTGTGCTTCTTCTTTCTGCTGGTGGTGCTCAGGCGTCTAGGTTTTTCTCGAAGTGCCATGTGACCGATGATAGCCATAGGCGTGCGCACAGAGGAGGTGATGGGCGGCCTCAGTCCTTATCATCTACAGGGGGGCCTCAATGGTGAACCATACCTTCACTTAGCCGAACCTGTGCACTGTTATGTTCACGCATGTTTTTTGACGGTAATGGCGGCCGCGGACTCCGCATGTTGCATTCAAAGAACTGCCAGGGCCACTAAAAAAAAAAAAATTGTTTAGCGAGCGGCAGTGGTACAGTTTACTTCCCACTTTTACCTCCGGAAAGCCGGGTACCAATAGCAGGCCCTTGTGAGAAGCACGTCATCGCTTCATTTTCAGTTTTTGCATCGTTTGCGGAGCTTCGATAGCGGAGCTCGTTTTCTTCCGCACTCGAACGACGGAGGAGGGGGTGCAGCGGCGAGACTGGGATCCCCTAATGGAGAACACCGCGCATGCATACGCCGATAGCCGCACTCCGTTCGTAACCAGGAAGTGCCGGGCGTGCGGCGATAACGCAAGGAAAGCATGCAGAAAGACGACCCAAACGCACCCTTTCAAAAATTAGGTCCACTTGTACTGTACACGTTTTTCGGTGCGCTTCAACCTAATTTTTGAAAGATAAACCAACTAGCCCAACTCGCCATCCTGCTCCAAACACGCCATTTTTGTCCTAGAGTGTAGAGTGTGCAGCACTTTCTAAAAAGCGTGCAATACTCGCATCCGGTACAACGATAGGCGCACAGCACGTCTGTTGACTGACGGGTGAGTCAGCCGAGTTGCTACACGAAAATCAACGATAAAACAAAGCGGACGTCATTCGACACGAGTCAGCATCGTTGTTCGCCTAACAGACACGCATCTCTCCATACACCTACCCTCGCTTGTGCATGTGCATAATCTGCGCGCGACACGCATGCACAACCGGTCAAAGCCATGCGTCGACAATACAGCTTTCCGCTATTCCTGAAATGGCACGTGCCCTGGCAACGGCAGAGAGCGGGGCCATTCCGTCCCTAAGCGCAAATTAAAGTACGCCAGCCGCTCAGTTTTCATTACTCAAACGGATACACGGAAGAGAGCACGTCCAGATGCAAATCAATAGCTTTCTTTTCCCCGTTGTTTGCTAGCTGCTCGCACCGCACGCTGCTGCAGAGAAAAGCTGCAAATAAAAGCTTTATAGCCAAGCCACTTCACGTCCTGCTCTACCCTTGAACGAAACGACTACATTCAGCGTCATGAAAAGCTGCAGTATTACAGAAACTATAGACCACTTAAGCGCTACAAAACTAGTCTAGCTTTCCGTTAGAAATCTACGCACGAAAGAGTAAAATTTATGGAACATCGTAAATTGGCAGCCACCTATTGCGTCTACATGCGTATATAATACGGATGAGCAGCGTAGCCAAAATTCTTTTGCGAAGGGGGGAAGAGGGGGCTCAACCATACTTTATGTACGTTCGCGCGTGCGAATGCATATACGCATCCGAAATTGAAAAATTACGGGAGGAGGGGGGGGGGAGCTACACCACCCCAGCACCCCCTGGCTACGCCATTGCGATCAGCCATCTTTGGAAAGTATGTCACATGGTTCATCTCGCACGATGAAGTGGTACCTGTTACATAAGTACATTCTAAATGGATGTGAAACGTTACATAATTTAATTCCTTTACCATGTGTGATTAGGACTGCCGCGCAATGCCATTCAAGCCGAACCCATGGCTTTGGCAGGCCTCCGTTTATGTATACTTTAATGATTATTCGGAGAATTGTATTATTATTATTATTATTATTATTATTATTATTATTATTATTATTATTATTATTATTATTATTATTATTATTATTATTATTATTTCAAGCTTTCACTCACAGGCTCACGCCTAGATATGTGGTAACAGAAAAGCAGTTTTACTCAGAAACCGCTGAAATGATTTAGATTAGATTTTTCGTATTTAGAAGAAAACGAAATTTATTTGTAGTGCTTTAGCAAGCAATCTTTTTATTTAGGATGGAAACTTTTTAAACAATATTGATACAAGATCTGACAATATTACGTACCGTGTTCATATTTCTGTGACTCAGCAAACAAATATCTCAATTCGTTAAACTTGGCAGATAAGTGCATCTGAGCCTCTACTGACTAATCTTTATTTGAATATACTGCAGCCCATCGGGGCTATCGCGAGAGTGGTGCAAAAATGAAGTCAGCAATTTAACACGTGTACTTCGTAGACAACCTAAAAGAAGAATCCAATAAAAATCTGATCTCTTCCAAAGGCATACAAATTTAAACTTTTCCTTTTCAACCACAACAAAATTGGTCAAAACTGTCGAGCAAGACGAATTCTCCGTCGGTATGTATTCAGATAGGCGCTCCCGGTAAGGGTATCTTTTAATGGGAGAGAGCGTTTGATAGAGACAGGCAGCCGCTTCATGGGACGATGCACGGGAAAGCGACAGCGCGCTGCTGCGCCCCCGTTCGACTATCGGCGATAAGCCCAGGTATATGAGAGCGCGCCGGCCTCTTCTGCCAGGTTTTGTTTCACATACGGACGCCGGTAGACAACGAACTGTTCAGGATGCGTCGGTACTCTATCACATTCCTGCCTCTTCTACTAATGAGTGCGTGCGGAGCGCAGCAGCTCCTCACACTGGAAGAATGCAAAGGTATGTCCACTACGTTTCGCTCGCTTTCATTTTTGTTTTATATTACCCTCAACCGCAAAAAGCTTTACAGAAGCGAGTGGGGTACATAAAATAAGAAACAAAAGCGAACAAAATAACGTCAATTTAATAATAAGTACAGTACTTATGAAGATACGACGTTAGGCTAATACAACTGAATTCCAATGCAGGTACTCTGAGAAATACAGGGTAAACAAAATTTAAAGAAATGTATATGCAATATGCACTTTACGCGTCATCAAGTAAGTAATTATGCAAGGTGGAACAAAAGAAGTCATGATCTGAAATGGAAACGATGTCGGAGGGAAGGTGGTTCCAGTCTTTGGACGTGCGTGGGACAAAGGAATGATAGAAAGTGTTAGTGCGGCAGCTCGTGACGTGTACCACATGGTCTGAACGAGCTGAGCGCTGAGATGGGGTCGTAACTAATTCAGCTTTCAAAACTAGATGTTTGAATGTCTTATGAAAAAGCATGAGACGAGATGCTTTGCGACGTGATCCAAGTGACTGCAAGAAAAGGGTGCGTCTCATTGACGTGACACTGTTGGTGCGATGGTAGTTAGATAATATGAAGCGTGCTGCGTTATTCTGTACCATCCATTACCGTCATGGACCAACGCTCGGATTAAGCAGTTCCGCTGCTAACGCTGTTGCAGGGCCCCTTTAAGAACGCTATACCTGGTGCCTTGCCTGGTAGTTGCCCTCTGCATGAACAGGCCTAATTGGCCTCGACACGTTAGGTCAGTTTTCATTAAAACGAAAAACTAAACTTGGCTGGAAAATCTTTCTTCGTACTACAAATGACACATTCAAAATGTCGAAATTCAAGACGCAGGATGTTACGGTACGCGGCACACAAGCGTACGCCGCCCTTCTAAATATTGATATAAGTTGTCCGGGATGTAAGAAGATTTAGTTTCAGGCAAACTCCGCGCTAAATGCTTGTAAAACGCAGAAATGCTGTCTTTGAGAACTCTCAAGTTCATCCGAATAAGATGTTTAATCAAACCAATAAATGATGAGTGTCCAGAGCTCATTAGGCCAAAATATGCAGCAGCTAAATATCGTTGTTTTGTTAAGGAATGAACGTTGCACTAAGAGTGGATACATTCCTCCGACTGCATCTGAGAGTGATAGGTGAAAACAAACATGCAAGTCTGGTAAACTACATTGAGTGCAAAATTACGGACGCAAAAGCGCACGACGTTTAGTTTTAATATCTCTCTTTGTGACGTACTCCTTTTGTTGAATAGATAGCGCAGAAACGACCAAAGGACAAAAGGACGACGGTGTACGAGCGCTCGTCCCGTCGTCTTCTTTTCCTGTGTTCGTTTCTGCGCTATGTATTCTGCTTAAGCGATGAGCAACCAACACGTCCGAACCTTACCCCTTTCGATATCCTTTTGCTTTACTTTTTAACATTCTTTTTCGCAGATGAAAAGAGCCCTGGCTTCAAGAACGTCACCATTTCTCCTTGCGACAAAGATCCATGCGTGATCAAGACTGGCGACAAATACAACGTCACTTTTTACGCGGAGGCGAGTGAGTATCGCTGAACACACGGAAGGGCGGAGAGCCGTCAATGTGTATATATATTATAGATAAGGAAGTGTTACGTTAATAGAATAGCGACCTACAGGTATCCACGGCTATTCTTACTAAATAACCGACTCCTTTTATACAACACCGTGACTTTGTGCGCTTGTTCGTGTGGAATTGTAAGTCCTGCAGTGGCACGTGTAAGTGAGAAGAAAACGATTAAAAAAGACAAAGTGCCATTTTCCTAATCGTTCGCGCCAATTTACTCGCGCTGCCCAAAAGTTCTTCATACAACATGAACATCTGCAGGGGTTCAACAATACTGCTGAAACCTAACCAGTTTAATATAGCGCACAAGCATGAAAATATGTGTACAAGAAATTGTAGTTACATTGGTAGATGTTTGCAAGGTATCAAGCTCTCTGGTGCGACACAGGACATTTTAGTGATACTTTTTAAACAAATGCAAAGAAACAAGTCATGTAACGCAAGGTTGTTTTAAATTCAAATTATACTAGTAACCTCGAAACACACTGATCATGATTGGTGCGCATTTTCAGTAATACAAGACGCTGTCTAGTGCGATACTTACTTTTGTCAATTTCTGACACAGCTCCACAGTAGTTTCAATCTTTGGTGAACAAGCTCCAGCTTAAAAATTCGGCAGATCCCACGTACCGTGGGAGTCGATGTTATGCGAAGCACGCGGCGGCAAGGTGACCGTGGCGTAATTGTTTTTACTGGCGAAACGTCACAAAATGACGCTAAAGATTTATATAAATTTATTCGCACACGTATACGTTGAAGAGCCGCATATGTGTTATATAATCAGTTGTTTACAGTTGGGTAACGCTGCCAACGGCAACGTGAGTATTTCCAACACCAGAAGCGGTAAGCTGATATGAAGTGCTTATACTTGTCCCATAGATGAAGAACACACGCACGTTTCACAAACTTTTGTGAAAGCTTGTGCGAGAACAAGGTCATCAACACCGGTATCAGTGCGCACGAGCAGCTGGTCATGACTTGTTATCGGATCCGTCATGATCGCGGTGACGAGGGGTCCATGTGTAATGAAGTATGAGGTGTAGTACAGTTGTTGGAATTCGTGGATGCCTCGGCCATTTCGTCGACATATTGTCTGTCGATAGAGCTGGCGACATGTCGGAACCTGAAGTCATCTTTTGCGTTGGTGAGGTATAGGCCATCGAGGCTGGTAGGCCTGGATAGTGCTACGTAGACCAACATCAGTGGATGGCGCTTGTCGTATTCGTAGACTACCTGGGCGTATGTGGCCTACTAGTCTAGTCTACAAAGCGGTTGTCAGTCAGTCTGCCATCATGCTCAGTCATCATGAGGCCATCGCCCAGCCTCGCAAGAGATGAAGAAGACACTGCGTCGTTCTCGCGGACTAAGTGCACGTTACGGTGCGCTGATGTGAATATCATACGGAACTTTCGTTAATGTATCCATCCGGGGTCGAGCAATGCTTCGATATAGCTTGCTGCTTCATAAGAATACAAATGTAATGTTTATTAGTGCTATAAAACAGAGTCAACACTGGAACCACGGACGTTAATCTGATATGACGCCTGTATCGTAGGAGTACAGATCGTAGGAATATCATGTAGTGTTTATTGCTTGCTTGCAAAATCAGAAAGCAAGCATCGCAACCACAATTGACGTTGCACCGATTATTACGCCTGCATAGGCTGTTTTTCCAAAGCAGTTTAGAGCCATGGCGTGGCTCTGTGGTAGAATACCTGATTGCCACGCAGACTGCTTGGGTTCGATTCCTGCTGGGATCCCAGTTTTCAATCTTTCCATTTGTCGGGTCAACGCTAACGATGTCGGTTTTTATTAACGCTCTCGCATTTAAGTTACCAATGTCTGTTCTCGCCGTTCCTGATTAGATATAAACTGTCAATCACCTGTGGCGCATACCCGTACACCGGGGCCCGTGGTAAACGGGTATGTGCCACACGTGTCTGGAGGAAAGGGTTTGACGACGTACAGGACAGGATTTTCACGTTTTTCATGTCATGACTAGACAGTCAAATTCGCCAAATCCTCTTACCCTCCCACGCCAATTTTGGTCTACACCAAGTTAAAGAGGCGATCATGAGAGCACCCAGACGTAGGCGGATAGATAGATAGATAGATACGTAGATAGAAACGCTCAAAGTGCCAGAGGTTCGCTAAGAAATGCTTCGCATTTAAAAGAAAATGTAGTTCGAATCCTGCGCTAATCCCGTTTTGAGCAGCGAATGGTGATTATGGTGTCAGGGGCGTAGCCAGAAATCTTTTTCGGGGGGGGGGGGGAGGTTCTACAATACTTCATGTATGTTCGTGCGTGCGTTTGTATGTGCGCGTGTATATATACGCAAGCAAAACTGAAAAATTTGGGGGGGTTTGAACCCCCCCCCCCCTGGCTAAGCCCCTGAACTGTGTAGTTCTAAATCCTGCGCTTATACACATGTGACTTGCATGTAGCAACTAATTTCTGCTTATTTCCTTATTGACTGTTAATTTCACACCGAGAATTGTGTTGTTTCGGTGGGATTGTGGGTTTACAGTTGGCAGGCACCTTGTCAGGCTTTTATGCCTTTTTGCCGGTCCCCAAGGCAAATTGTACCTTTTTCTTCTGCTTTTTGCCTGAAATAAACTATAAACGTCTATAAATGCAGCTCCACTACCGTCAAACCTGAGGAAGTGCGTAACACGGGCAGCCAGCGATTCCCGTTGCACTATTGTTAGTCTCTGTTAGTCGCCGGACCGCCGGAGAAGCGCAGGAGCAATAGCGCGCTCGGTGAGGCGGTGGGGCCCTCTTTGCGCGGCTTGGGTGTAAGCCGCATGTTTCCGAAGCGTTATTAGCAACTTTAAGTTAATTATTGCGATTACTTCCGGGTTATTTATGTTAGTTATATCATTTTAGGTCTTGTTCGTTTATTTTAACTCGGTTTTGAGCATCTCTAGCCTTGTTTTAGGCCTGCATTGACCACTTGATTTTGGTGGTGATCACGCCACATGAGATCTATGGATAGGCGACAAGCCGGGCCCCTAAAGTGCCACGTACTTTACATCGGTGTTATATGTCATGTTGCAAGTGATGCTTCGTACGTACGTCGAGTGTTCTGAATAGACCTACCGAGTCTGAAGCTACCGGGGAGTGTGTTACCATACACAGAAATAAAACTTAAGTTCTGGGGCCTGAACCAACTATACTCTGATTTTGATTAACATGCACGTCGTAGTGGGGTGTTCAGTATTAATTTTGATTACACAGGATAGCAGCGGCTACTGTTGGCTAAATGCTAAGTATTCACCATCGTTTTCCTACAGTCTCAACACGATGACTGAGTTTTCTATCACTTTTTTTTTCGTCTTCTATTTGTCAGTGGCCGCGACTTCTTCAGTGTATGCTCATGTTTTGAACAACTATATATTGTACGTCTGCACTGAACATTTATATAATCGCGCCTTGACGACGCAGCTGACGACGCAGACTACCTGATGGTGACCACGCTGGACCAGCAGCACACCGACACGACCAACGTTCAGTCTGCGCACTCGATAAGCTGTCACTTCCTCGACATCCCTTGCAACGTGACCAAGGGAGAGGTGTTCCGAGGATCGGTGACACTCAGAATACTCAGTGCATTCGTTCCCGTGAGTCTCTGATCGCATTACCGAGGAGCTCTGTTTGATAAAGGGTGAAGCTAAGAACATAGGAAGGAAATGTTCCCATCATACAAAAACGGACAAAGGAGGAGAGAACAAGACAACGCAAACGCCGACTGTCAAATGAAAGTGCGCACTGCGACGGAAAAGAACGTAGACATGAAAGCTCATCTGCGCATGCGCCGGCATGGTAGCGCCACCCATCAGTCCGGCGCACATTGGAATCTAGGCAACTTAAATAAAGCCTGAGCAGTTATCTGCTTAGAGCCTCCCGTGCGGCGAATTGGCAGGTGACGCTACCGTGCCGGCGCATGCGCATATGAGCTTTGTGCCCACTTCTCGTTCTCTTCTCTTGTATGACCTTACCTCATGATGAATACTTACCAACCGATAGCGTAGCCAGAAATTTTTAGCAGTGGGGGCGGGGGGGGGGGGGGGGGGGGGGGTTCAACTATATGCTTGTTCGTGCGTGCATCTGCATGTGTGCGTGTATATTGACACATGACAATTTGAAAATTTCGGGGGGTGGGGGGGAGGGGCACGCTAGTGTTCAGCTTTCTGCTGTTCTTTCTCTTAACGTTGGTGTTCAGTACCGTCGAATCGCTCACAAATGGTATTCACTCCAAAGGCATGGAATACCAGCGAGACTTGTTTAATGCAAGTTGTTCACCCGCACATTTCCTCGTGGTCTCCAAAATACAAATCAACCATATTGTGCGTGGGCGGCCACGTTTTCCCTTACTTTCTGTTTGGCCAGAATTAATGTTCGCACCAGTGAACTGGTAGTTCAGGTTATACGACCACAATGAGTAAGCTTTAGTTTCAATACCATCGCTTCCAAAGAACCTTCGGAACTGATCCCTCATATGGCCGAGATATTTGTTCATTTGGCAGTCCATGGTATCATCAAAATGACTACGAATGCCTTCAAGAACTGGAGCATGCAACTGTTATCCACCCATAACTGTTCGCCGTGCGGAGTCCACCGCTAAATTTTTTCATATGCTTTCGCAGAACTCGCATACATTACCCATGCGTTGCCCAGCATCTATGCCAAGAACAAGTGTCTAAAGCACAGGAGCGGACCTCTGTGGACCTAAGTGACTAACAGTGGTGTCAATATGCGCTCTCGGATGAAGTGACACTCTTCGCTTTGACTAGTTTTATTGACTCCTTTTTTTTTTTTGACTCCTTTTATTCCCTATTCGCCCTCCCCTCGTGTAGGGCGTCAAACCGCACGCGCGTCTGGTTAACCTCCTCGCCTTTCTCGTTCCTGTCTTCGCCACCACCATGGCTCATAACAATCTAGCTTTCTTTATTTCCTATACCTACGACTCGCACCCATCACCACGACAATAAACAGAACGTTGACCAGACTAATCTAAGTATTGAGCCGACACCTTTGTCCTTCATAATATCTGCGACTTTCTAAAACCAACGAACTTGTGAAAAGGCTTACGTACTTCCTGTCTCAAATTACTGCGCGAGCGAAATCTCTAACTGAATTCTTGATTTATTGTTTTTTTTAAAGATAACTCGCAAGCAGTATAGCCGGCCGGACGTTCGTCGGGTTAACCACACTACCTTAAACAATTTTGGTCTCTATTTCTCTTTCTCTTCGGTCTCATTCGACATCAATTGTTTATACGTGCCTTTGCTTTCTTAATGCGATAGCATAAGAGGCGTACATCACTCACTTTGTACGCAACCGTCTGATATAAAAGTTGGGCCAATAATGAAGGCATGCAACAGCGTCTCATAGCACTCGCTGTCACGAGGTAAGAATACAAGAAAATGGTACGTCGTACCCTCAATGCAACTCATATATGTGAGTACTTTACAGAGAAAAATAGGTACAGTCCATGTTGTTTCTAGTTTTACGTTGTTATTTAACTGTATAAACGCATAGTGCATGAAAACGGTGCCAGCACTGCGAGTCGTCTGCATATCTTAAACGATAATCAATTATTCCGTGAAGAAAGCAAAGCTAGCATTTTTTTGTTATTGAATCTTATGAGCATAATACACCAAATTGAATAAAATCTGATAAGTGAGACTTTTCGACAGTATTTTCATTTATCATAGAACCACCCGTGATTTACTATCTCTGTCTTTTCTTTTTTTTTTTCATCAGGGCAACGTGACCTATGAGCTTGAAGTAGGCAACGACAAGGCAACTTTCGCATGCGGAGTCACCAAGCTGATCGTCGAATGAACGTGCTGAAGACGAGTCGCTCGGTAAAGAAAAAAAAAAAACACGCAAAATGAGTCTGCCGTGCTTACAGGAATTGGCTGCTGCAAGACTTTTTTTTTTTTTTTTTTTGCAGGACGGAACTGCCGCTGCTTTCCTCCATCATGTTGTGACGGTAGAATCAGCGACCCGAAAACATCGCGTACTTCTAATGCTTGGTCGTCTATCTAGCAACAGAAAGTTTCGCTATATGTAAACAATTTATTAAACGCATCGCAGTGTGCCCTCGTTTATGTAACCTTGCTTGGCGTCGCAATTCCGAAGTAATAAATACAGCGGAATTGAATATATTTAGGCCTACACGCTTCTTTTTTTCTTATACGAAGAGGTTGTTGGTAAACTGAAAACCAATGTTACTGCCTCTTTGCATTACGGAACGAAGTTTATACGATAGAATAAATCGTGGAGATGGAGTTGCGCATTTCTTCGTGCATGAATTTTCCATCAGACAAAGCACGGCATGATTGACTAACAAAAGGTAAAAGTTGGAAACTTCTCTTTGCTTTCCTAATTACGAATAATCTCCAATGCAACCCAGTTAAGAGATTGAAAAGCAGACGTCCATTGCTTCCCGACTTCTTTTTTCCGTGAAGAGCTAACAAATACTGACCGACACTAAACGGCCCTCTCTTGCCTGCGTAAATAGAGCGTTTTATCAAGTTACTACGGAAATCCTTTCTCGCTCGTTACGCATTTGCCGCTCCTAGTTCCAGTGAAGGCACTCCACAAATGCTTTCTTCAAAAATTACTTTTGTGTTGTCGTGCCTCATTGTTGCCTCTCAGCCTACGCATTGTTAGCGAGGAACCTGTCCTTCGGGGACGCACTGTCACTGGGAGGAGCTACAGCACAATGAGCGAGAAAGGAGAAGCGGCACAGTAATACCGTACCGTATTACCGTAACTTGCTAAAAGACTAATACCGCACCGTATTTCTGTACGGTATCACCGTAACTTGCTAAAACGCACTATTGCCATGGTCACGCAGACAGCGCTGCGGCACACATCGGAAAGAACTGACGTACGTGGCACAGCTGCTCGTGTCGGGAACAAAAAACGAAAAAAGAAAGCGATAGGATGACGTCACACGATGTGTATGCGGCAAAATATATTTGCCGAGGAATCTACTCCTACACCAGCACAAGTATCTACGTGAGGCACCTGCGCACCGCGGTATTTGCGCAAGCACATGGACAGACCTTTTACTCTTTTTTTTTCTCGTTTACGTAACATCAGTGCAAGTAATATATAATGGACTTCGTTTTAAAGCAATATAGAATTAGAGTTGTCTCTATCAGATAGCGTAATTGTTGTCGTTGAGCCCGACTATATTACTCTAAGCGGCACCCATTACATGCGCGAGAAATCCAAAGACATAAGCTCCACTTGCTCGACTTTCCCAAGCACATCCAACAGACTCGAACAGGAACTCCACTTCCTGGGCTCGGAGGGAACGTTCTCATCAGCGAAAATGCTAGGCTCATGCACATCACGGATAAGCCACAGGGCAATGAAGGTGCTTCAACGTTTTCTTTTTCAATTTTTTTCATGACAATAATATTTGTGATGAGTATTGAGCGAAGTACATCGAAAGTGTGCACCGCGCTTGTATCTATGATCTGTTAAAGCGAGGACCTTTGAACTCAATAAATGTAGGACTGTATATATGTATTTATATTATTTTCTGTCTCCTAATTTTTTTTTCATTTCTAACAACAAAGTGCAAAAGGGTAGCCATCGCCAAGCAATGGCGACAACTAATTTACTTATTTTTTATTTCAATAAAAAACAGAATACACTAATTACATTTGAAGCTAATTGTATTATGGCAAACTGCGATCCACAGGCTGTAGCCCAAAATTCAAAGCGCATATATTCACTTTGAAGGGATTTTCAAGGTAACACGAGCAATAAGGTTTTCGTTCGCAAGCTTTGCGACTAACTACATGGGTGTTCTATAGCTACTTTCGCGTTGATTGCCTGAAACGGTGTTTTCTTAAAAAAGAAACTTAACTTTAACAACAGTGCATTTCTAACGCAGGAATTTGATAGCGCACATGTCGAAATCCGCGCCGCACTCAGATTGCCTTTTATGTGGACATGCTTTGCAATTTCGGCGACTTAAATTAATCACTCGTAATATGTATCCCAAAGTAATTATGTTTCCTAGAGTAATCCTAGAGTAACTGTCCTATGTATCTTTAGGTAATTATGTATCCTAAAGTAAGTTAAAAGCTAACGAATTAATTTATGGCATACAGTCAATTTTTTTTTGTACAGGTAATGTCCGCCGCGTGGAGTGGTCAAGCTCAATAACTGCATTAAGGTATTTGCGACGAACTGTTTCCAAAAATTCTGCGCTGTTTAGAGACATTGCATAATTATACCAAGAACGCTGAAGACTCGCATATTGAGGTAGACGATTGCCGACCATATCTCAGCAAGAATGAAAATAAAATCACTGGCTAGAATTAACAGAGATGAGTTAGAGGAAAGCTGGCGTTCGCAGCTTCTCAGTCTAGTTTTATTGATTACAGCATATAATTACCGGCTTAAAGAATCTCGAATTCAGATTGAAAAAATTCATAGATACTTTTTGGCTCACGACAAGTGCTTTTCGTTATGGGTTCTTATTTCTCCGCTTTCCGATTGTTTATGCATTGTAGACGATGTGAAACCGCGCTCTTACTTTGATGACAGAGATATCCTATAATCCCATTTTCGCTAATTATGTTTGTCATAGTACCTCCAGTCACATTTTCGGGCTTTCATCTATTCATTAAAGCGTATCAACGTTAAAACACACACGAGAAAGACACCACAGTGTACATTCTTTTTTAATAGGTGAGTAAAGCTTCCGGGGTATTTTTTTAATGTACCCTGATGAAGGATACTTTAAAAAATACCACGCGCCGGGTATATCTCAACATTTAGCAGAGCGACAACTGTTCTAGCTTTCGGTGTGTATTTCTGACTGCACTTTGTATCACGCAGTTCGGTTCAAAAGGTAACCTTGAACTGTTGTAACAGAGGCCCTGCGGCAGGGAAAACCAAATACTGGCCGCCACTATTGAAGTCGTACACAATAGTTTGAAAGAGCGCTTCCATGTACCTTAGCTTACGCACCGATGGTATAGTTGAATGGAAACAGCGGCTGTGTCCACACCGACAGCCAGCGGAGATGACGACAATACCGCGGACTCGCTGGCCATCGTAACCGAGTTCGTAGCGGGAGGCCCCGCCACACAGGCTCGTCTCAGTCGATGACGGGTCTGCAGCGTCGTGAACACGGACGATTAGGATGCATCGCGTAGTGGAGTCGTTATGGGCACTCCTGCTGTTCGTCGCTGCTTGCGCGGCGCAGAACCTGGTTTCTATGGAGGCATGTTCTCGTAAGTACGTTGGTTATTCCTTGCACATGTGTTCGGCAGTTATCGGGACACTAAAGAGAAAAAGAACGTTTTTTCTCGTATTAGTATTTACTCTGTCACGATACCATTTTGAAACGTCACGCTTGTTGCGATAAGACGCTCGGTGAGCGAGAAAACGTATAAAAGAAAAAAGGAAAGAGTGCAGGCGGCGTCGCCACCTTGAAGTTCCCGCACCAGTCGCCGTGACGTCACAGACTTTGACGTCGTCTACTAGGGCCCACATAGTCTCTAATTGTTAAAAATTAAGTACATCGTCTTCATTTCTTGCCTCCATTGTCTCCAGAGACTTAACGCACCCGGAATAGTGTGGCAGGGCCCCTTGAATATACCAAGATATGGCTTCCCACTAGTAACGATCATCTTCCTTCATTTACATCGGTTGAGCGATTGTGTCCTACCAGCATGGCTAAGTTTTGTATGCACGCGATAACGAAACCAAAGTTGGCGTTAAAGGTAAAGCTGCCTTTTAACCTTTGTTCGCATTCATTGAATTTAAGGAACGAAAGCTGCTGAAGTGTCTTTTATTATTGTTAAACACTTCACATAAGGCCTTCTCGACGAATGCAGCATTTGAGAAAAAAAGTCACAGTTTCGCCGCAACGGCGAAGCAATGAATGCGATAGCAACAAATTGGAATGTAACGCGAAGAACGGAAAGCAGTTCGAAATTTCCAGCGCGTCGCTGAAGCCCAAAGGACACACGAAAAGAACACGCACAGGACGAGCGCGAACTATCATGCGTCACAGCTCTACACCTTAAGCGCACTAATCAAACGTAAAGCAGGACGCACGAAACGAACGAACAGGTACACACAGGACGAGCACGAACTAACTGTCACAGTTGTTACTTATTTCTGTTTCAACAGCGCGCTCCTTTCGCAAACGCGGCCGCTGCAGTGAGCGAAGCGACCTTCGTACGCTCTGTGACTTCAGCGCGGACATCGCGGGGAAAGCACAGGACATACAACCCCCCGCCCGCCCCCTTTTTTTCCTCGAGATAAAGCGCACGATGGCGACCACGCCCTGTAGGGCGAAGAGCTACGGCGTTACCCGGCAGCTACTACCGCGCGAGCAGACAGCGGAAGCGCAAGGTTCTCCCTGCGCAAATGTCGCGCTCCTCGCGCCATCTCGCTGGTAATGAAGAAACGCTTATAAGCGCCTGCCCTCTGTGAATACTGCGGTATAAAGGGTGTGTATATAACGCTCGCCGTTAGCTGCCTCAAGGATCTGCCTTTGGTGGCCTAGTGGTTAGCGCCTCGCGCTGCGGACTGAGAGGTCGCTGTTTCGATTCCGCACTTCGGAAGCTTCTTCCGGAATTATTTTTCTTTGAGACTTTTCTATATATATACATACTTATACATATACGAAGCATGACGGCGGCGACGGCAAAAACCAGCCGAGACTGTCCATATAATTGCTATCGCAATAAAAATAAGTATGGCGCGAAAATGACACGGACTGAGCGAAGACACGGACTGATGAACGGGGGCGCCAGCCACGTCCCTTCGTGTATTCACTTCGCCCCTGTACTTTTTGCAGACGTACCTATTTTTCTCAAGTAATGAACCAACTAGCTCAGCAGCAAGCCCTGTTGAAGCATTCCGTTGTTGCCGAACGCTGCCCTTTTCCTTCAATGGCCGTCATTGCGCTCTTATCATTGTAAAATGCTAGTATCGATCGCCGACTGTTCCCAAAGTGATGACACCTCAGAAGCCGCACTTTTCTCGTGCTACATCACCTCATGCTTGAAAAAAAGTACCTCACGATGTGAAGCAGCACTTTTCGTGCTATTTCGTGACAAGAACACGACACGAAACAAGCAAGGAACGACTTACACGACAACCGCTGTCAACTCGTTTTCTTCCTTTCGTGTCTGTGCGCTTGCGGGCTTCCGCTGAACTAATATGTCACACTTCACTCCTTGGTGCCTTCCTGCTTAGGAGGGAATGGCGTTCCTGGATTCCAGAACTTCACCATCTCTCCTTGCGACAGTGAGCCGTGTGTGATCACGAGAGGAGAAACCTACAACGTCACCTTCTTCGCACAAGCCAGTGAGTGTTGAGCACTGCAGATTTTGCGAATGAAGAATAAAGATGTCTGTAAACCATTTTATCAACACAATGCAATGAAGAACAGACTGCATAGGGCTAGTTGCAGCGAATCAGCGATTAAAAGCCGCCTGCATGTGTTTTTTTTTAATAGCGCTGTCCCATAGATGGCGCTGTACCATAGAGATTAAAAATAATAATAATAAAAAAATTAAAAAATTAAAAATGAAATAAAGATGTATATAAAAAATAAAAATAATTAAAAATTAAAAAACAATAAAAATTTAAAAAAAAATAAGAAAGAAGAAGAAAAGGAAAAATAATCAAAGCGGCGTATCGCTTTGATTACTGCTGGGCGAAACCACTGAACATTTCACGGTGTAACCATGATTGCTTCAGAAGCTTCGCCCAAGCTCTTCATCATTCACCCGTGGATATGCTGTAATTTTTTAAAATTATGGCTACTTTCGTAGTTGCATCTTTCTTTTATTTTTTCCTTTTTGTGTTGTCAATATGCCTATTAAGAAGTGGAAATGTATACGATATGCTAATACAAGTAACTTATTCCTTTCTTTAGTGTACTTGGTATTACGAAACAGTGAAAACATGTCATATTTCACGCAGTCAAATTTTGTCACAGTCCAAACTGCCTTGCAAAAAAGCTTATTTGGCCTAGTCAACCTATCGATAACTGCTTTTAGCCAATGAACCTGTCCAGTATCTTCTCTTTCCTGGCAAATAAAATGACGTGACTTGAATTCACCACCCAAATTCTAGCGACAGCAGTAGTCAAAGGAGAAAGGGTTAATTTACCCTCAGGACCAGAAGGCGTTATAGAATGGATCAGGACTTGTGCACTGAAAACTTGTCTAAAAATAATTTCATTGTGAGCACTGGGCACCCAAAAACTCTGAATAAAGGTAATTAAGTCCAAGTTGTACATAGCTAGATGCCAAGAGCCTTCAAGTTCAAAAACATTAACAGCGCAACAGCGCATTAACAAGTAATTTGTATATATATATAATATATATATATATAATATATATATAATATATATATATATATATATATATAATATATATATATATATAATCTAAGTGTAGGTGGTTCAATGGCAGCAGTACTAAAATTTTCTCTAGAATACTCTGTACAAAGCTGTACTGTGAACTCTTGACAAAACTCATGCAGGTGGGCTCAATCATGCAATCAACTTCAAGTAATTTTTTAAATAAAAGAACACAAGGAAAAGGAACACTGAAACACGCCCTATACGTTGAACTCACGTTGACACTCGCAGCCGCCGACGCAAATGTCGTCATGCTAAGTACCAGCGTCCATCAGCAATCCAACGCCAGCTTGGTCCAGATTGGTCAGACAGTCAGCTGCCACTTCCGGGACTTCCCCTGCAACGTGACAAAGGGAGAGCTCTTCCGCGGAAGTTACAACTTCCGTCTCGGCTTCGGCACTTTCGCTCCTGTAAGTGTAAGCTTCAAAGCTCAATCCTCGCCGGTTCACAAAGAATGTGGTACATAGAATGATAGGTCATTCTGCATAAGTGAAACTTCGAAAACGAAAGAAAAGCGATATTTGGTTGTGCCGGGTGTCCTCATTATTCTTATGTCACAATCACATACCCTTAGGTAACCCAATAAACAGAACATCGACCTAAATTATGTTTTAGATATTTCCGAGAAATCCATTTCGATTGGCGTTCTCTTTATTGTGTTTCTATTCATAATTTCAGACTATAGGGGATGTTGTACAATTACCGATTTCACATTAAAAAAGCTTTCATTTTTATTCGAACATATTTGAGCGAAAGTCGTCGAATGTAAGTTCGGTAACCAAAGGGAGACCTTATATAAATACTTTTTTTCATTGCCAGGAGGAGGCTACCTACTGGGTTCAAGTCGGCACCTACCAGGCTTTGTTCGCGTGCGGCCGGGCCAAGCTTATCGTCGAGTGAATGAAAATGTCGCGTGTTATGATGCCTTTGCCATCTGGTCAAAATCTTATTTAATAATTCTGTAAAGTACTACCATTATTCGAAACTACCATTACCAGTACTACCAGTACTACCATTATTAAACTACCAGTACTACCAGTACTACCATTATTAAACTACCAGTACTACCATTATTCGAAAGCCGCTAATTTTGCTAGGTTGATCTTACTGATCAATATCACGCCACTGGTCACTGCTGCCTGTTACCTATCTATGTACGTGAATAATCAAAGTCCCATCGATTTGTTGGTTAAATAAAAGCCTTATTTTCCGGTCACACAGAAAAACGATGACTTAAGCCTTATTTTCCGGAGACAGAAAAAACGATGATTTATACAACGTATATCCGTCTTCGTTTATTTACTTAATGTGAACAGAATATATACATTATCCCAAAGCCATAAAGATGAACATTTACAGAACACTATTCGAATCCAATAGGAAGGTGGTGGCTGACATATAGGCGATCCTCCGCAGCTGGTTTGTGGAATTAAAATCAGATGGCGCCACCAGCATTGGCCTTTGAGTTCCTGGAACGTGGCGTCGGGCAGCGCTGCTCAATATGTCTTCATCCGCACCGCGTTGCCTGTCCGGCATTTCCATAGCGTCTGCGCGCACGCGAGTAAAAGCGAGTAGACGGCGGTCAACATGGCGGCATCCGTCCATGCGAGTTCCTTCCACCTCGAATTCATCCCATCGTCGTCGTGCGCTGCATGGTCCGTGAGTTCCAAACCTACGCTTGTATTTGCTTCATATTTGCGTCTTGGAGCTTCGAGAGCAATGTATTCGCCGGTATTTTGCGGCGTTTCCAAGATTCATTCTCATATTCTCGGAGACAAGGCTTAGTAGGCATGGCAAAAGAAACAGCTGATCTCAATAATAAAGACAAAACATACCTAATGCTGTTTACGCACTTTATTGCGCAGAAGTTTAGGCCCCCATACAGCCACTTAACACCGTCATCGTCCACATGCCATATCAAGTACTGGCGCTCTTTGGCCATCAGTGGCCCTTGCGCCATAAAGCACCATTTATCATCATACCTGATGATGTCTCCATTGTGAGATAGCCGATTTCAGAATTTATTTATTGCTGTCAGGCCCATGGGCAAGTAGCAAGCGCGAGTTAGGATCGAAGTGGGCGGTCGCATCCGCATGGTTGCTGCCACGTTGATTTGTAACCACAGTTACTGGCGGTTATTAATAATATCTGGGGTTTAACGTCCCAAAACCACGATATGATTATGAGGGACGCCGTAGTGGAGGGCTCCGGAAATTTCGACCTCCTGGGGTTCTTTAACATGCGCCTAAATCTAAGTACACGGGCTATTGGCGGTTATTAAACAACAATTAAAGGCATACGACATAAATGCGAAGTACAATAAACATATCGCGTTTCGCTGTGGCGTAGTACGTGCTAAACAAACGCAAACGTCTTAACGTTATCACCATTGAGGCGATTACATGTAAAACTATGTTTCGCTGCGCAATCACGTGACTTGCTTACACCCTGCTGCAACCAGCTTGTGTGGTACGGCCACGGCCGCTTCACTGGCCCAAGGCCAGTCACGATCACGTGACCAAACATGGCCGCACCCGTGGGTCACTGCGGAAAATCGTCAATAACTTCTCACTTTTTTCCAAAGTTATATATTTCATTGCCGCGCATTGGCTTGTTTTCAACTCCTGTAGGGAACATGGTGCCCGAGTTCTATCTGCTAACATTTTTTTATAAGAAAAAGGACGGAACTGTGCGATACGGCGTAACGTTATTTGCTGACAGTCGCATCTAGCAAACTATGAACACTGCGAACAATCAGAATTCGCTGCATCATCGGACAGATCGGAGGCAGACAGATACAGCGGCTCCCGCAGAAAAAGAAAACAAAAAGGTTTGCCTTTCCGAAATCGCTCGACTTACGTTCTGCATGGGCCCTACGAGTTTTTCCAGGTGGATACAGGCACTTGAACCGCCATTCTTCCTACAAAGGTAAAACGGCGAAGTTGATCTCGAATAAAACTGTGCTCTTCGTTAAAATGGACGATTGATGGACGATTGATGCAGCACTTCCGAACTGACATTTTCCTGTCAACAGTCATTTGAGCGTTTACGTATCCCACGTAAGTGAATTATTTTTACCTGGAAGATGGAGATGTTCGGCAGCGAACACTAAAAAAAACTAAAAACTTCGAAATTAATTTTATCACTCTCAGGTACCAAAATTTTTACGGCCGGCTTAAATAGCTCCGGTGTTAAAACAGAACAACGTATGCTACAAAACGCCAGCGTGTGGCCGAGCGCACTGCAAGGTTGTAGAGTGGCGCCGATCGTGACGAGTTTCGTGTTATCAGATTTGACTGTTCCTGCGTGCGCGCATCGCCTCCACTCGCTTTCACTATCGCCCTTGTTTTATATCAGCTTGAAAAATGATAACTTCGAGGATGAAAGCAAGCGAGTGGGGGCGATGTGCACTGGCAGGAAAACACCAAACTCTCTCCCATCACGCGTAAATATGCCACGATCGGCGCCACTGCAGAGCCTTGCAGCGGGCTCGGCCACGCGCTTGCGTGTTGTAGCTCATAGGGCGCGATAGTGCCTGTTGTAAGTACAAATGCAGGTGCACAGATAGAGAATATACGTCAAAGAAACATTTCATGTAATTAAGGAAAGCAAACAGTGCAACTAGGTAAATGCAAAACAAACTCGTGTGAGAGACGAAGTACCTCATTTACCGCCGGCCTGTGCTGCCTCACCAAAGTGGTCTACTTTAGTCGTGTTTGCTAATTTCACAGGCAAGCGGCTCCACTCGCGACTGGTTCTTGGCATCAATGTAGCGACGATATGCCTGTTCTGACATGAGACATGCCAATCTCGTGGCAATAATTTCAATCAGAAATGGACCATGTCTGATCCAGATAGTGACCTTCTAGCCCTCCCCCCCCCCCTTGCACAAAGCCCCCCCATGCATGAATACTGCCACGTGCGCTTCTTCTTTTGTTATTCTTATCTAACTAGTTCGTTGCACGCGCAGCAGCTGGTTTGCGCAAGCCGCGCCCTAATATCTGGATAGCTTCCAAATTCTGGAACTAATGCGTCCACCAGCGATAAGCCTCGGATGTTAGGTGCTGCATGTATAAATGCCGACGCGTCTTACCGCAGATCACATTATCGACGGTCGACGCTCTGTTCGCCGCTATCAGTGTACAGCGTGCATTGCTTGCTGTAGTTTGAGTTTCCGTTTCGCTTACCTGTCACATGCTCGGCCAAATAAAGAGTTTCATCTTGGACACGCCAACTACTGCCTTCGTCAACGTCACGACTCGTGACAATACTTGAACAGTATTCTTGAATCCACAGGGAGACGTCAAGACGAGCTCGTGGCCTCCGCGATCAGTTCCCACAGAACGCCGTTGAGCAACGGTGTGCTCCCGGAGCTGATCGCTAAGGGCACGATATACTTGTTTAATTTAGTTTTTGTTTAATTTAGTTTACTTGTTTAATTTAGTTTATGTAGCGTCGAGTCGCCAGCGTCTCGATGCTACATAAACAACGTTCGAAAATATTGAACGCCTCGGCTTTCACACCCTTTATTTTTAGTTTTTGTTTCTTGATCCCCTTTTTGTTCACTTCATAGTTTCTTACTTGTATTGGGCCTTCGTAGCGTGATTTACGGCCCACTACAAGTCTTCATATATCTCCTTTTAGTTCTATTCTTCTATTTCTGTACTCCATTTCATGCGATACTGGGTCGTGCTTCCTTATGGTTTGCAAAAGGTAGCGCGACTTTCCTTTTCTCGACAATAACCACATGCCCTTGTAGTGGGTTCCAACATCTTATTCTGATGACTGACTAACCGAACGCCCTGGAAGTGAGCGGGGCTGACCTTCGCCGCAGCAGACGTGCTCTAGGCGATACGACGTCCCTCGTATTCGTCACCTGCTCACGTCTTTGCCCACTGAAGTCGCTAGCCGTACGGCTTCTTCCCGCAATGCGACCCGACCCGGTCATGGACTTAGTCCTCCTGGCCGCCATCATGCTGGGAGCGATCATGCTGTTCGTGATCCTTTGGCTGCTGGTGCGCAAGTACAGCATCGCTCCGCTCGCGGAGCCGCCCAGGGGCGAGTACGCGCTGAGTGACGGCGCCTCGTCGCAGAGGCGATCCAGCAAGACGTCACTGCAGCGTGCCAGCGTCATTCCGTCCGCTGCCACGGGGCGCGCCGTCGCACCGGCGCCCGACTCAGAAGCTCGTCCCGGAGCAAAAACTCAATGTACGACGTCTCTTCCATCAACTGACGACAATCGTCAGGAAGTAGACCACGGTAAGGCGGTGGCTGCGGTCGCCCCTAAGCAAGGCAACCTCGCGACGGGGACGGCGAAGTCCCGGAACTCGGGGCCTGAACGCCGAGACGACGACACCGACGCCCAGAACAAGCCAAAGGCTTCGTCCCGATGGGTCGTCGCCAAGGTAGGGGATAACGAGGCTACAAAGCAGCCTTTGAAAGCGAACAGCCTGGCAGAGGACATAGGCGTTGCACCCACTGGCGCAGGTAAACCATCCTTAACTGTTATTTAACAAAGTACACGCTAGCTTGTCATTCGTGCATTATAGCCGTTAGAAAGAAACAAGGAACTCACACAGACAGGACAAGCGGCGAGGAGGCGCTGCGATCGCCGAAGTAAGCGGACGTCCTTCATCGGCTCCGGTTTCAACAAATGATTTCGCAGCGATTTCAACCGTGCTTCACCGGAAATCGTTCACTAACGGATCTGTGAAGTCGAGAGGAATCGACAGATACCTGATTTTTAGGTGGGTCATCATTTTTCGCGGAGTTATTGAACTCTCTGTGCTACGACCCAGCCGCAGCCACACTGGGTCTAGGCGTGAACGCCTACCGCTAGGCCCAGCCGGCGCAACAGCTGCGTGCCGCCGATGGACGCGGTGCCACGTATGCGGACTCTTTCCAACGAAGCGGCACAAGCCGACGAACGTGACTCAAGAATGAATGTGCAAGTGATGGGGGAAGATATTTCCGCCGAAGAAATTACCGAAGACGCCGGATGGAAGACCGCTGGAACGCGGCGTTCGAGAACCCGGCACCGCGGGCCGGACTCGCCGCACGACATCGACGCAAGAACGGACATGCTCGGTTCAGGCCAGCAAGGTACGAAACCTAAGAATGTGAAAGGAAAGATTATCAAGGCTGGACGCATGCCCAGACTACCGAAAGAGGATATCAAGATTGTGGTGCGACCACTAGGCGGCCTCGACATCGTCAAGGTCGGCGCCCCGGCAGTCACCGCCGCCATCTTCGCGGCTGCCAGTATGACAGGTGAAGAAAGCGTGGAAGACACGACCTGTCCGAACTCGCACCAGAACATCGTCGTCGTCAGCACTCCGAAACGAGCGAACGCGGACCGCTACGCCAGAATGCGGCAGATTTACATCCAAGGGAAACTGCACGAAGTGAACATGTACGAAACTGCACCCGATAATACAACAAAGGGAGTGATTCGAGGCATTCCTATTGAGGACGGACCCCGAGCGCTGGACGAGAACATCGTAAACCTGAGAAACCCACTGGCACTGGCCGCCAAACGCATAGGCAATACGTCCACGGTAGTCATCGCGTTCGATGGACTCAAGGTGCCCAAGCTCGTCAGGTACGGTGCAACACTCATGTCTTGCACTTTATATCGCAAGCAAATCGACATCTGTTACCAATGCGGCCGCCTCGGCCACCGTATGGACGTTTGCCCAAATCCTGCCAACCGTATCTGCCGTGGCTGCGGTCTCCGCAACCCCAACCAAGAACACCAATGCTCGCCCAAGTGTGACCTGTGCGTCGGCGCCCACATGACCGCCGACAAGGCCTGCAAAGCAAGGTACAAGACTCCGTACGTGATTCGCAGACGACGATGGGAGCATCGATCTGCAAATAACCAACTGACGCAGCAAGACCTCCCGCCCACCGAGATGACCAAACCCAGATCCAAGTCGCGATCCCGTAGCCGGTCCCGGTCTCGTAGCAGGACAAGGCGCAGCCGCGCTTCGACAAGATCCAGATCCACGACGCCGGCTCCCGTAGACAAGGTGAGCTGGGCTGACAAGGTACGGGGCACTGCGCGGGAGGGGGGTCGGTAAGCACCTACAGTTCCAGAGCAAAATCAAGCGACCGATACCGGTATTGTAGAGGAGCTCAGAAAAGAGAACGCGGTAATGCGCGATTTACTCCAAAAACTAATGCAAGAGGTGCGAGAACTCAGACGCGAGCGCCCCGCGCCGGAACAGAGCAAACCTAACGAAAAACACCCGGTGCCGGCGAGCATTCCAGACACGGGCGCACCGGCTCCGAAAAAACGGGCGATGCAACCAGAAGCCTACGCGGGAGGTTCCGAGAGCCAGGTGCAAGCGGAAATTATAGACATCAAGAAAATGCTACGCACCATGCAAAGCACAATTGAGACACTACACGCAACAGTCCTCGGGCTCGCAAACAGGACCACTAACCTCGAGGGAAACATGCAGATGACAATGAATCACCCCTTATTAGGGGCGAAGCTCCTTAAGGCGGCACCCGTTCGTCCCTCGTAGTCGTAGTCGTAGTCCGCAACCAGTCTTACGCTTTGACCTCCAAGGTGGTGCCGGTGGGAGATTTTTCCTGTGCGTTGTTGAACAATAAAAAATTCGCAGCAGTAGCTAAAAGCCGACTTCTTCTGTCTCTCATTCCCATTAGCAGCCATTCTTTACCTCCAAGGTAGTGCCTGGTGAGATTTCTCCTGTGCGTGATTAATCAATAACAATTTTGTTCAAAACGCTGTTGATTGATGAAATAAACCAACGAAAGACGCCAGATGTTTTGTAAAAGCAAAACGGAAGAACGCCAGTGTTTCTAAAGCAAGAGGAAAAGACGCCAGCTGCTTAACGAAAGACGCCAGATGTTTTCTAAAGCAATGGTTTTCTAAACAATGAAAATTCACAGCGTACATGTAAAATTAAAGTGAGCTGCAAGTCGTCATAACTCATCGAACCTTTAGTATAAACGCGCCCTATCTCACGTCGGTGATGATGTACTGGGCAGAATTCACGGAAGATTCACGGTTTACCGATGAACCTCCGCAGCTTCGCCCACTCATCATCATTCACTCCGTGGATATGCTGTGATTTTTTTACGCAACACGGACACGTAACGGCGAGCAGCGACGCGGGACCGAGCACCCATCAAGGGCAGCCGGGTAACTTAAACCCGCATCATTGCCAACGCTAATCAAGGGATAGTAATATGGCAGTGGAATTGCCGCGGCTTCGCCGGCAAAAAGGCAGTTCTACAGCAACACATCAGGCATTCAACACGAAAACCAGACGTAATATTACTCCAAGAAACGCTTACAAACGCGGTTACTTTAACAGGCTACAAAGCGCACAGCAGCAAATTCGAGGGAAGGGGTCTATGCATGCTCGTAAGGAAGCGTCTCACATTCGTTGACCACGAACTAAGCGGCGTCCAGATGGAACACGCTCTCATCGAACTAGTGCCGACTAAGCGGAGGAAAGAAAGCATATTCCTACTGAACGTCTATAGCAGCCCGTCGAAACAGCGCCAACGATTTCGGGCCTTGCTTCAGAAGACGCTCAAGATTGCCGGGTCCCGGACGCTTATTGCAGGAGGTGATTTCATTGCGGCAGACACGGCGTGGGGTTACGGATACAGCATGGCCAAGGGTAGACAACTCGGGCAAGACGCACAGGAACTAGACTTTACGTGAATTACGGATCCGGCGCACCCGACGAGAATAGGCAACTCCACCACCAGGGACACGACTCCGGACCTGACGTTCGTCAGAAATTCCGAGGGGGCAGCCATCACATGGAAAAACACGTCAGCCGACCTGGGGAGTGACCACATGATAATAGAAATCCACGTCCCGACGCCGGACAAAGCGCGGGGCAGTAAACGCAAATTTGATTGGACCGACTGGGAAGATCTTAGAAAGAAACAAGGGCAACAAGTGCTTACAGAAGATAAGATCACGGACATCGAAGCATGGACCCGCTCACTGGTCGCGGACACAAAAGCGTCATACAAGACAATCGAAACTGAGGTCGAAACAGACGGGATGGAGAGCCGCCTGGCGCATCTCATCGAGGCGAAGAACTCAATCCTGGCCAGAAGGAAGGGCCAGAGACTCAATCGGAGACTCAGAAAGAAAATAGCGGAGATCAACCGCGACATCGAGGAACACTGCCGCACGCTCACCCGCCAGCAATGGGACGAGTTATGTAATGCAGTGGACGGGCAGCTACACAACGGGAAAGCGTGGAACCTGCTCAAGTACCTGCTGGACGAAACGAAGACTAAGTCTCACCAGAGGGACTGTCTTGCACGTCTCTTACATAAGGAGCTCGACAAGCATGGTAAAAATGCGGTGGCAGCCCGGTAACGGGCGAAGTACGTGCCGCACACTTCGACCGTGCAGCACCACCCGTACGAGGGCGACGCGAACGAGGAATTGGATAAGGACTTCAGCGTAGAAGAGATCAGGACACCACTGCACAATCTCAACAGCAGATCGGCGCCGGGCCCCGACCGGGTGTCAAATCGCGCCCTGAAGAATCTCGACGACCGATCTGTGGAACAGTTGACGGAATACATCAACGACTGCTGGCAGCGCGGTAGCCTCCCGCAACAGTGGAAAACTGCGAGAATGATCCTTATCCCAAAACCGGGTAAAGCGCCGAGCCTCGACAACCTTCGCCCCCTATCACTAACGTCGTGTGTCGGCAAGACCATGGAGCACGCTCTGCTTAACCGCTGGCAAGCCCATCTAGAGCAGAAAGAGGCATATCCACCGTCGATCATATGATTCTGCCCACAGCTATCCACACAAGACGCAATGATACAGCTGAAACACCACGTGCTCGATGGCAAGACGAGGGGGACCAGAGCAATTCTTGGCCTCGACCTCGAGAGCGCGTTCGATAATATCGCGCACTCGGCGATATTACACCAGGTATCACGGCTAAACCTCGGTTTACGCGCGTACAACTACGTGAGAGATTTCTTGACGGACAGACGAGCCGTTCTAGTGGCAGAAGACCTCGAGCTAGCAGAGCAGACGTTGGGAAGCACCGGCACCCCGCAGGGATCGGTCATCTCGCCCACGCTCTTTAACCTGGTCATGATCGGGCTCGCGAAAAAACTGCAAGAACTGGAAGACGTCCGGCACACAATATACGCTGACGATATTACCATCTGGGTGCACCAAGGCAGCGACGGCCACATCGAAACGGCGCTACAACTAGCAATCGACACTATAGAGGACCATCTCGTGGGAACAGAGCTACGATGCTCCCCGAAAAAGTCTGAACTCCTACTCTACCGCCCCACGCAAAGGGGTAGACCACTCGGGGGCGGTGGGAGGGCGGCGACAATTAGGCGCGAATACGAAGAGATCAGGCTGCACACGAGCACCGGAGCAACCATCCTGATAGTAAAGAGCATAAGGGTCCTTGGCATGATAATTGAGGCCAACGGCGTCAACGGCGAAACGATTGCTAAACTAAAGCATAAGACGACTAACGCCATGAGACTCCTCAAGAGGGTTACTAGCAGAAGAAGCGGAATGAGAGAAGAAGGTCTCATACGACTTATACACTCTTTCGTCATGTGCCACATTGCGTACGTCGCGGCATTCCACAACTGGTACAAGGCAGAAGAAGCCAAGATGGACGTCCTCATCCGCAGGGTGTACAAGATAGCTCTGGGGCTACCCGAGTCTACCAGCACACACCTGTTGCTTCAACTTGGGCTTCACAACACGCTTAGCGAAATCGTCGAGGCGCAGCGCACTTCACAACTAGAAAGACTATCGAGCACGAGAGCGGGGCGCCAGATCATGGAAACTCTCGGCATCCGTTACCATACACAACATGGCCAGAAAGCCGCCGTTCCAGACACGATCAGGCAAACGCTAAGGGTTGACCCGATTCCACGGAACGTTCACCCGGAGCACAACCGAGGCAGAAGAGTGGCCAGGGCCAGAGTTCTCCTCCACACTTACGGAGACGAAATGGGGGCGCGGTTCGTTGACGCCGCTGAATACGCAGAACGCTCACGATTCGCGGTCGCGGTCGTCGATTGGAAAGGCCAAATGAGAATATCGGCAAGTATACCGTGCGAGCACGCACAAGAAGCGGAGGAAGTGGCGGTGGCGCTCGCACTCACGGTTCCGACGTGCACGACGGTCATCTGCGACTCGAGACAAACGATCAGAAACTTTGCCAAAGGATGGATCTCGCGACGAGCGGCCCGCATCCTGCGCAATAGCCAAGTCCATCGAGCGGTAGAATGTCAAACCAGACTCACGTGGTTTCCGACTCACATGGGAGAGGTATCAGAGACTCAACGCAACCTAAACGAGACGGCACACGCCAAGGCGCGCGAGCTCACAAACCGCACCGGCGACCGTCGTCTATGGGGCAACACCAAAGACCGCTTGACCAGCTATAATGAAATTACCAAGGCCTTCTGCCTGGCCCGCCGAACCTTTCCTCCGCCCAGCGACAAGCTGAACAGGACGCAGGTGGCGGCCCTCAGACAACTGCAGACGTACCCCAACCCCGCACAGTGTAACAGGCTCTACCCGAGTACATACCCGACAAATATATGCAAGGTCTGCCACACTGAGGTCGCCACATTAAATCACATGCTCTGGGACTGTGACAAAAATCCGGAAGGTGCTAACTCCGGAACCCTTCCTCCGCGGTGGGCCGCTGCCTTGCGCAGCCCCAGCCTCGGCGACCAACTTTGGGCTGTCCAGCAGGCCCGCGAGGCGGCGGTGAGGCAAGGCCTCGACGTCCCCACGTGGGAGACCTAAAGCCCAGTCGGCGAAAGCTCTGCCGGACCATCAATAAAGTTGTTACCAACCAAGGACAAGCGGCAATTCCGGTCTCTCTGTCAGCACTTGTCCCTACTGCCTGCGTCTCTTGTTTCTTTCGCGCTGCCGTGATGCAGCAAGTGTGGAGGAACATACACGAGAAGTGCTGCTCGACTAACTGTCGAATTTAGAGCAATCTCAAAAAATTGGAATAAGTTTGCGCACGCAGACTGACGACTGTTCGTATTTATTCGCTTTATGTTGCAAAAGATCTGTGGGGTGTTCGGCGTTTCTACTCTGTGCTTCCGAGTCTGCTTTCTGTGGTCGTTCCTATATCAAAGCCGTTATAATGAATTAACCATGATGGTTGAGTTTGCTTATATTCATTAACTCGTCGAAATGGTCGGTGTTCATTATACTAGCAATATCTATAGTTTGTTATCGATAACTTGTTTCTTATGTTAGGACCGTTATTATAAGAGCGGCGCATATCCAGTGGCATATGCCTAGTTGGACGTTGAGCACCCCGTAAATCAGGGTGCGTAGCTTACCTTTGTAGCGTGTATGGCCCATACTTGGTCCTTATCCCTGCACATGGGAAACGACGTTTCACATAAATATTATGGATATGAAAAACCAGTAATTCACCCGCAGGAAATTGAGTAGTAACATGAGCATTTATGAAGAAGTTTAATGCGAAAGAGTAAGTTTTGTGTATTCGCCTATGCACTGCCAGAAACGATTGTTGGCAAAGTTGGTTTTAAACATACCGTAGGGGAGCAGCGCGAAAGACAATGGCATAAAAGTCACTCATACAACCACATGTACACATACGTATACGCTATAGCACGTAGATAGAGGTAATATACAGAGGAGGGCCCATAGTCAGAGACTGAATTATCGCTAACAAACGGCACAGGTAGAGACAAGCGCATGCATGTCTCTATTGTATGTGTTTGTCTCTTGTTTCCGCCAGTTCACCGCTTCAGTCGTCCTATGCACTGACAGAGCAACTCAAAATCGCACAGCATTGCGTTGCTGTTGAAGAACAATTGTGTAAGACGGAGAATTGTTCTGACGGTGATTCTTTTCTGAAGACGTATGATAAGCTCGATGTAGGTTCGGCAGATAAAGCGCTAGATTCCAGTGAATTCAAAGTACATGCGAATCAAAAGTTTTATTTCGCTCGCGACCAAGCTGGTCGCGCAACTGCTGCGAGTAGCACATGCGCAAAGTGACTGACCGAGAGTATAGTAAAAAAAAAAAACAAAAAACAAAAAAAGGCTGCGTTTTTTCGGAAAGCGACCGCGATGGCGGTGCGATTAGACGAGAGCGCGATACCAACTGCGAGGCATTTCGGTGTGCCGACGTGTAGGAAGCGCTACAGCCGGTGTTAGACCGTGTGAAGATCGCTCGCCTTGAGTCGCTGCTTCGTTGCCAATCGCAATCGGTCGCGCAAACGCTACCATTCGCCAATGAGAATGAACACTTAAAGGGACACTAAAGTGAAACATTAATGTACTTCAGACCGCCGATTTATTCTTTCATGACTATATTGTCATTAATTGCGTCATCATAGGTTAGTTATCAAAGGAGGAAATGAACGTCAAAGTTTCATGCTTGAATTTCGCGCCTGAACTTCAGCAAGTGAACGTCAGTGTAACGTCAATAATTTCAAAGTCTCTTTGCGTATATAGTGTGGCCACGTTGCTTCAGTTATATTAAATGCGAAGCATTTCTTAGCGAACCTTTGGCACTTTGAGCGTTTCTATCTACGTATCTATCTATATATCTATCTATCTATCTAGCCGCCTACGTCTGGGTGCTCTCATGATCGCCTCCTTAACTTGGTGTAGACCAAAATTGGCATGGGAGAGTAAGAAGATTTGACGAACATGACTGTCTGGTCATGACATGAATAACGCAAAAATCCCGTCGCATACGTCGTCAAACCCTTTCCTCCAGACACGTATGGCACATACCCGTTTACCACGGGCCGCGGTGTACGGGTATGCGCCACAGGTGATTGACAGTATATATCTTCCCAGGAACGGCGAGAACAGACATTGGTAACTTAAATGGGAGAGCGTTAAGAAAAACCGACATTGGCAGCGTTGACTCGACTAATGGAAAGAATGAAAAATAGGATCCCAGCAGGAATCGAACCCAACCATTCTGCGTGGCAATCAGGTATTCTACCACAGAGCTACGCCAGGTGTATAAACTGCTTTGGAAAAACAGCCTATGCAGGCGTAATGCCGGTGCAACGTCAATTGTGGTTATGGTGCTGGCTATATAATTTTGCAAGAAAGCAATAAACACTACATGATACTCCTACAATACAGGCTTCATATCAGATTAACGCCTGTGGTTCCGGTGTTGGCTCCGCTTTTACGCAGTCTAATAAACATCACATTTGCATTCCTATGATTCAGCAAGCTATATTGACGCATTGCTCGACCCGGATGAATACATTAAGGAGCATTACGTATGATATCCACATCACCGCACCGTAAAGTGCACTTCGTTCGCCAGAATGACGCAGTATGCTCTTCATTTCTTACGAGGCTGGGCGATCGCCTCATGCTGACCGAGGATGATGCCAGATCGATTGACAGCCGCTTTGTAGACTAGGCTACGTAGGACACATACGCCCAGGTAGTCTACGAATACGAAAAGCGCCATCCACTGAGGTTGGTCTACGTAGCATTATCCAGGCCTACCAGCCTCGACGGCCTATACCTCACCAACGCGAACGCTGGCTTCAGGTTCCGACATGTCGCCGGCTCTATCGACTCACAGTTTGTCGACGAAATGACCGAGGCATCCACGAATTCCAACAGCTCTACTATACGACATACTTCACTGCACATGGACCCCTCATCACGGCGATCACGACCGGATCCCGTAACAAGTCATGACCAGCTGCTGGTGCTCACTGACCACGGTGATGATGACCTTGTTCAAGAACTGTCAAGAACCTCTTCCACACATGCACACGGGTTCGTGAAACGTGCGTACGTTCTCCACCATAAAGACAAGCACTACGTAACAGCTTGCTGCTTCTGGTGTTGGTAATGCCCACGTTGCTGTTGGCAGCGTTACCCAACTGTAAACAACTGGTTAATAACACGTATGCGGCTCTGCAACATATATGTGTGCGTATAAAATTTATACAAATATTTAGCGTCACTTTATTACGTTTCGCTCAGTAAAAAAATTACGCCACAGTCACCTTCCCGCCGCATGCTTCGCATAACATCGACTCTCACGGTACATGGGATCTGCCGAATTTTTTTTCTGAAACTTGCTATGTCAACACTGTGTCCCTTGGATCACATTGTAAGTCATTTTTAGTGACAGACGATTACGTAAAGCCCTTGCAGTCGCCGTCGAAATATACGACGTCATGACGAGCAAGTGCGGGAACTTCAAGGCGGCGTCGCCAGCTGTATCTTCTTTTCGCGCGTTTTCTCGCTTACTGAGCGTCTTCTCACCGCAAAAGTTGTTCTTTCGGTATTGTGAAATTGTAATTTGCTACTGCGAGAAAAATTGTTTTTATCTTTTGTGTCCCTTACGTCCTGTTGCCATCGGTGGCTGTGCAGTGAAGAAATCGTCGGGCGAAGAGGATCCCGGAACGGACGGCGTCAGGAGGACGTCTGAAGGCCACGCGGCGCGGGAGGAGACCAGCGTCGTGACGTCGATGGAGCGGACGACCACCAGGGACCAGCGACATCGCAAGAAGTCCAAGAAGCAGCAGCAGCGCAATGGCGGCGGCAGTGAAGGAGGTGGGAGCGCGAGCGCCACGATCCCGGAAGTCGGGTGCGACGCCGACACGACGACCACGAAACGAAAGCGCAAGTCGCGACGCAGAAAGGATTCCAGGTGCGTTATCACATTAATCAATTAATACACCACGTTTAATACGCCTGACCTCAGTCACTAATACAGCGCATGTGTGTCGCCATCTCATCCTTGTATTTCCGCGCTGTCACCTATTAAAGGCGTATGCCTTATATGCCTCTCGTCACACGGGAAAAGTGACAGTCGGCGCAGTCGTCGTCAGCTCGAATGGCACCAAATTGCCGGATGCCCGAATGGTGCACGCCGCCGCGCAGTAAAGGCGGGCAACGTTGGGCACGGCAACAGTGACGTGACAAAGGCCGCTTTCAGGCGGGTGACTTGAAGTGCGCTAACGCGATGCGGACCACTAAAACGTGATTTTATTTCAAAATAAGCACTTCCTTGGCACAAAAGTAGCACCACGAGGTTTCTGGACCGCTATTTCAACAATCAACGTCGACTTAATATTTGCTTTAGTGTCCCTTTAAGGGATATAACAGAAGCTTACAACGCTCTGTAGACTGTCTGGTGGTGGCATGAAACGTACCCAGTATATTTTTGACAATGACTACTTTACCTTTGAGAAACTAACGCGAAAAAAAAAATCAGCCATTTCCACGCCGTGAAGACCGTCGGACAGCGAAGCTGAAAAGAGCCTGAGTGCATGTGGTTAGTTGGCGAGATTACGATCTGCTGCTGGAATTGAAATACGCGCGCTCTCACTTTTCGAGCATCATCATCATTTCACTCCACCCTTTGGTCACGTGGCCTGCGTGATGCCTATACTGCTGCTGTTACTACGACGACGACGGCACAAGGTAGACTGATACCCATAGGCGTGCAAAGGGTTCCCATTCAGGGAGGGCGAAGTTTCATCGCAAGCCCACCACCCCCACCCTCCCCCTCGCCCTATTAAGTCAAAGTATGGGGCAGACTTTTCCTCCTAGGTGACTAGGGGGGGGGCGCTTACACCCCCCCCCCCCCCCGCGTAAGCACATCTATGCTAATACGCCTTTCACACGTTCAGCCTTAACCGCGGTTAAGCTAACTACGGTTACGGCTAACCACTGTTACAGGTAGCTACACGCAGACCTAACCGAAGTTAGTCTCCTAACCGTAGTTATCGCAAACCGAGCTAGGCAAGCACGGTACGGTTACCCTCACAAACCGAGAAGCTGACAAGATGGCGGACAAGCTGCGAGTGCACCAGCCGTCAACTGGCGCAACTCCGCATTGTTTGAGGATTTTCACGGAACGCGACTCCAGTTGGCGAACAACATACAAGCAAAATTCGTGGAGAATGAGGTTCGCCGTGGAACGGCCAGCAACAGATTATTCCGTCCTCGACCGGGAAATAGCGAAAGGGGGTAGCCCTATCGCTACACGTTTCTTGAGGGGAATTGACTTTCGCGTTGTTCGTGTTTAGGCGCTCACAGAGCAGCAAACCCGGAATATGTTGTCGACGGTGGAGCGTTTGTTTCGAATTTTCTCTCTAAACACACTGTTGCGGAGGTGTGGAAGTGTTGTCTCGTACCACGAAGCTTGCCGAAGGTGTGCCCAATCGTCTTGCCGACCAGATGATAAGCACGTGATTTCGTCGGCTTGCTCAACTGAGAAGCCCGTTTAGCAATGGCAACCGCGTTCGCGTTAACTGCGGCTAATCCTGTAAACGACGGTTAAGCATAACCGCAGTTAAAGCTGCCGGTGTGACAGAGGTCTAAGACAGCTTCGCTGAGAAAAAAAGACGCAGACGATAAAGGCAGGCAATTGGAAGATAGAAGCAAACCGCCCGCTTCTCTTACTTTCGTCTCTGCTTTTCTTTTGCGCGATACTTTCGTAAAGATGAACGCATACCAGCTTGTCCATCTTTCCGTGCTCCTGAAGGACTACTTACTGTAGCGAACTAACCAGGTCATGCACACGCTGCAGGCATACCACCGGGGCCGAGGGCTTCGTAAGCAGCGGGTTGTCATCCGCAGAAGAAGAGCGCTCGCAAGGAGGCGCGTTCGTTCCGAAGTCACACTCGAGTAGCCGTCGTCTCTCAACAAAGTCCAGGACGTCTCGCAAGTCCGCCATCAGCGACGACGCCAGGTCGGACGCCGCGGCATCGCCACCGGCGGGATGGGCCACCGGTCAGGTTCCCGCAGAGAACATCGATGCAGCGGCAGCGACCGCTGCATCCGCCACCACTGGCGACGACGACATCTTCTTGCCCGAACTGTCGGAAATGGGCGGCAAGGACGCACAACCGCCGACCCCTCCGCACCCAAACATGGACGTCTTCTCCCGGGAGCATTCTGCCATGATCGCGGTCGCCGAACCTGTGGGCGCAGCGCTGACGCCCGTCGGCGCCTCTGGTCAGATCACGCCTGACGTGATCCATACTCCGACCGGGGCTTGTAAGGCGCCCACTCCGATGAAGCCGAACCTGGACGTTTTCTCGCGCGAGCGCTCGCCCTGCGTGCCTGCCTCGCCACACAAGGCTACTACTCCTCCGCTGCCGCCACAAGACGAGACGTGACTCGTTCATTACATACATACACGACGCAAACATTATATACGTGATGAGAGCTAGCATATCTACAATGTGCGAGGATTCGCCAGGCGTTTCAGACTCTACCGTCACGCCCCTAATTGACTGGCTGCGTGAAATGTAAAGGATTACGACCGTTTTTTTTTTCACATTTTTCTTCCCGATAAGCTCCATAAAAGACGATATCGTTTACCAATTTACTTCGTATCGAATAACAAACGAATTTGAACACGCCAGATTGAAATTCCTACATTCCATTTTTAGTCATCATGATTTTTCTCTCTCCCTTTGTTGTTGCTCGATGTTGCACGAGCAAGTTCACTCTTTAACGACGCTGAGTCGCTTTAAGATAAAAATCACACCATCTCCCGCTAAAGGGGACCATGAGGCGATGCGAAGCAGTGTTTCGGCATGTAGAGCCCGCGTTTCAGAGGGGGGTGGTGAGGGGGAAATGGAAGAGGGAGGGGAAGGGGAGCGGGGAGGGGAAGTGGAGAGGGTCTGCGCATGCGCAGTTAGGGTGGTCACGCCGCACACCACCACCACCACCACCACCACCGGATTGAACTCCGCTATAAGATGCTTCACATTTAAAAAGCTGCTCATATGTACAACGTACGTTGATTGCATTTTGCATGCTTGCGTGACATGCGCGTACATGTTATTTTAAAATTTCAATACTGATGTTCATAGAGATGCATCGATTAAAGGTAAGCCTTCTTGTGCGGCGACGCTCTTGTGTCTCGTGATTTGACGACTACTGAGTTCATCTGTCGAAGCTTTCCTGTAACGGCACGGGTTGTTGGAATTCGAATGCTGCACTCAGGTGGTTCCTACAGCTCTCAGACTGATTGGAATCACGTGTAAGCCATGATAAATCAGGTCCACAGAAAGCGTGCTGCAGGTGAACGCACAGCCATTTGCCAGCGCCATCGGAGGCCGGAAACATTTCAGCGCTTCTTTTGTAAACGCAAATAAGGTGACGGTAAAGCCGTGTACTAAGACAAGGATCACAAGCGTTGACTTTTTACTCTTCTTAGCATGTGTTCTCGTGCGCTATTATCTGCAACCATGAGATCTTGCTAGAGGCCGGATTTTTAGGCATTAAAAAAGCTCGTTTTAGGCGCCATAAATAGGCAGGAAAAACAACATTTTAGGCTTCTAATATCGTAAACATACGCACAATAAACAATCGCAAAAATGCAAATAATTTCAAACGAAGACGTGCGCGACCTCTACCTACGACAGGAAAACAAAAATGTTATTGCTTAAGATGGCACAAAGGAGCCAACAGTTGAACATAGCCGTGCAATTGAGCTTTGTCCCGCACGGTTCGCAGAACACCGTCTCTCCCGTGTTCTGCAGGGTGAGTCAAGTGTCCGCTGTCGAATCAACACAGTCGAGGGCATCTTTGCGGCATGACTGAGAAGGCCAGAGCAGGAGCAGACAGCCAGATCGCTAAAAGACCATAAAGGAGGATTCATTCTATTGGCGGGGCCGAATCGCGTAAAGCCAATTTCTCCCCTGGCAGTGAACCACTGGCGTAGCCAGGCGGGGGGTGGGGGTGGGGGGTTCAATGGGTTCAGGCCCCCCCCCCCCCTCAAAAATAAAAAACATTTCAGTTTTGCTTGTGTGTGGGCAAAACCAGGTGAAGTTCAAAAAGCTTGCCATGCTTCCGATCCTGGAGGCAGTGCAAGAACACCTTAGGCGCAGAAAGTTCTCATGCGGGGGCGGGGTAGGATCAATACATCGACTGAGAAGAAAAAGAAGATGGCTTTCGCCTTCGAGTGGTCTAAGGCGAATGCATGAGGGACCCTGTGAGTTCTTCCTCTTTTCTTCTCTCTCTCTCTTTTTACTCTTTCCATTTTTTTTATAACATCTCTTTTCTATCACCTTTCATTCCCCTTATCCCTCTCCCCAGCATAGGGTAGCCAGCCGGTCAGAGAGCTGGCTAACCTCACTGCCCTTCCGTCTATTTCTTCCTCCTCCATCCATACGGTGAGCTGAGAGGCGTCATTATGTTCTTCTCGATCTCGTGATCCGTACCACACTCGTGAGCCGTATATCTATATTATTAAGCAAGCGCAAACTCTCAGACGGTGTGAAGATGAATGAGCGCTGTTGGCTGCGGGCAATGTTTGCCCAGCTGCCCGGAGACCTTGGCCGAATTCGTGAGCTTGACGCGAAACCGGATCGTTGCGATGGTAGACGCCAGCAGCTATGGTTGCCGGGAATCTTACCGCGACGTTCCACACTGTTCACGTCAAGAGGCTGGCATTCCTCAGCTGTTGTGCGTAAGTCGTCACTAGCCTTGGAAACAATACAGGGCGATTCTTTTGGAACTGACCTATTTTGCTGGGCTGTAGTTTTCTTATCAGATTTTGATGCAGTTTGCGGGTAAATATTCAGGAAGGATGGAATTTTAATGGTATGGTATGAAGAAGATTATTACGGTCCTGAAGAATCAGTCTGTGACTGATGAGGGCCGCTCTGACGTCGGGACAGAAGCCGAGCCCCTCTAGACAGCCCTATGATGGTCAGTCAGCACGTCACTGTGCAGCATCCTCTGTCACCACTTGAGAACCAACACCGGCCAGCGCAAGAGCACGTGTTATAAATCGAGCTAATCGCATACTTACTACAACAGACTGAAATCCCGAAGTCCGGATTAATTTTATTCATGACGACCGGATTAGGGAACATCCGTGTCTGCAGAAGCCTTAATGTGACCGCCTATGGCCTATTTAATGGCCCGTCCCGTTTTTTGATGTACAAAGCAAAAAAAAAAAGAATAAATAAGAAATTACGAAAGCCGAATTATTTCCACAAGTTTGTGGCCTCCGAGGTCGCCAGATATATCGCCGCCGGATTTCTTCTCACGGGGTTTTCTGAAGGGTCGTGTCTACCGCGATAAACCACGTACACCGGACGAACTAAAGACCAACGTTCCTAGGGAAATTGCAAATATCACTGCCGTTGCGGAGTGCTGCAGCCGGCATGGAGTGGCGAGTTCGGTTATGCCTATACGCCAGGAGGGTGGTCATTTTCAACACCTGCTGTAGGGTGAGTGATTATGCATAACCTTTATAACCTTTACAAAACTTTACTAGTCATGTTTGGTATGCCGCATGGCAATCAGAGTTTTTCACAACGTTTTATAAGCCCACGCCATCACACCTTGTATAGTATTTCGCGGTTTTCGTTATTTTTTATTCATTCTTTTTTTCGGCGTTGCACATCAAAAAACGGTACGGGCCATTAAATATTCGTCCTTCATGAATGTTTTGACGCAAACTACATTAAAATCGCATACTTTGTAACAAAACTACAACCAAATGAAACAGGTCAGTTCTAAAAGAGAGAGAGAGAGAGAGACGTGTTTTAATGAAAAGCTGGAGATATTGCCTGGCTATTCTCCTCACATGCGACTCTAGGTGTTGGGTCATGATTATGATATATACTCTGATAACCGCATAACACACACACACACACACACTACACTGTTTACAAGGTTTCGTTCAGGCTCACGGCCCGCAAGAAAGTCAGCAGCGCTCTCTTGGCGCATAACGCACAGGTGCTGCTTTGCCATGGGCCAAGAATATGTCTCAGTTCTAAGTATGAGTCCCGTTGAAGGTGCAAGGCCGTCTTCAGAGATCGTCTCTCTGATGCGTATCGCCTGCATTCACACAGAATGTGTTTCAGGTCTTCTGGGACGTTACATTGAACGCACAATGGTGAGTCCGACACCCTGTAGAAGAGACTTGAATTTTAAGCCTATATACGTCAATAGCGTTCATTATATTGCCACGCGCGCTTTTTCTATTAGCATGTAACCCGGCGTATAACGACTATTTCGCGCGCACCGCGCCGGAATGCCGAATAGTCCCGATTGTTCTGATAAGCTTGAACGAGCAATGCGAACAGCATATAGAGTTTATTCACAAACTAACGCGGTCACCAACGATAAGCCTAGAATATTCGATGCCACATGTATAAATACTGACGCCCCTTACCGTTGATCGGATTACTCGACGGCCGACGACTGTTCTCGTAGCTATCAGTGCACAGCGTATACCGCTTGTATTCCTAGTTTTCATATTCCGGGCACAAGTTAGCCTAAATAACGAGTTCCGTATTTCCCAGTCTTGCTGTAGCCTTCTTTACCGTCACAACCATGTGACAACGCGCATCTGAAATGCAGGAGTGCTGTTAATATAAAGGCAGTGTAATAATCGACTTCGAGCTTATCAAGCTTAAAACGCTACTAAACCGGAACACTGAATCGTGTCATACTTGGTCATCCTTTTAATACTGTACTTTCCTTTTTCACGTACTAATTTATTTATTTATTTATTTATTTATTTATTTATTATTTAATTATTTAGTTATTTATCTATATTTATTTATTTTTACACACTGCCAATCCCAATGGGCACTATTGCAGGAGGGCAAGCAAAAGATACACTTGCATAAAAAAGTCACAGTTTCACCGCAAGGGCGAAGCAATGAATGCGATAGCAACATATTGCAGTGTTATACGAAGTGAGGCTGGCAGCTAACTGTTTTGTATGCGATCTCGCGTAACTACAAAACGCTGGTGTATGAGAATACGGCCACTCCAGGGAGAGATGCTCTACGCATAGTCACGTCGTGTTGAAAGCGCAGCACGTAGAAGGGTATACGAGCCGCCCGCTGCGATGGCAGTCAAGATAGCGCGCGCGCCAGCGATCGCGACCGCGCCCTTAGATTCAAAGTTCAAAGTACCCCCCCCCCCTCCCCGCGCGTCTCAGCGTCTTTTTTCATGCTCGTTAAAGATGGGTGGGGCGTTTCCTGTGTGTTTCGACGGCAGGCCTCCCGAGCGGGGTGATGTTATCGCATGCACCCTTCGAGCGACGGAAACGGGACGGCTCGTTTCATCTCCGCTTCGGCCGCGTTCGTCGCCCCCGCTCGCGCGCTTTAAGCCGCGGTCCCTGCCGGCGGAAAGTTATCTTTTCGTCCACGTTACTTTCTTGAAATTTACATCCTAATTACTGCAAATAACATACCCTATACTTTCCTTGACATTATTGTCTGTTAGTTCTCATTAATGTTCTGTCTAACAAAGAAAAACGAGCCCTTCAAAAAAAAAGTCTTCTTTCCTTCAATCATATAAAAAAAGCACTCAAGAATTATACTAGCAAATTAGAAAATGAAAACGTCAACACAACTACATGGGTGGCACAAATATGGTCATCAAGTAATATTAAAAAAGTATTGAAATCGTTACTACTCGTTATACAGCCAGGTAATCTATTCGATTCTCTGACTGTGGGAAGAAAGAATACTTGAAGTTAGTGTTGAAACGATATTCCTGTGATGTTAATGGATGTTTGTGGCGTGACTGTCTGGTTTCAGAAATGGATACGAACCTAGAGCTCTCGATGTTTAGCTGTTTATGAATAAGTTGGAGTTGGAAAAGCATTTTTTGGCGTGCGCGTTTAGCGTGATTTCGTAATGTTAGTAGCCCAACTCTTGCAATTAATTCAGTGGGTGAATCGAGCAAACTATTTGTTGTAGATAAATCCAACCGCCTTTCTTTCTACGCCTTCTAGCTTTTTAATTAAGTTATTCGTGGCCGCGAACCAGGCTAAGTTATCGTATTCTATTATAGGTCAAATGAAGGTTTTAGAGGCTAAGAGTTTTGTTTGAGGTGGTGTGGATCGGAGTCGTCTTTTAAGAAAAAATAATCTTTTTAAGGCTGACGATGTAACAAGCGCCTCCCATCTAAGGTCACTAGAAATCACTAGTCCAAGATACTTTTGCTCTTTTAGGGAAGTTGCTTGCGTGTACGGTCAATAGTATAGGCAAAATATGATAAGTTTTGTTTACGGGTTATTCTTAGGAAGGGTGATTTTTTTTACGTTTAAGGTCATCTGCCATTTCGCGCACCAATCTGACACTGGTAATAGGGCATTGTTGAGAACAATATGATCTGACGGAGAATTGATTTCTTTATAAATGATGCAATCGTCGGCGAAAAGCTTGTATGTTAGCTCCAATTGATTGGGTCTAATCGTTAATAAAAATAAGGAATAAAATAGGAGCTAAGACGCTGCCCTGGGTACACCTGATGTAACTTCCGTTAGTTCCGATGTTCGCCGATTTATTTTCACAAACTGTGTCCGCTGGTTTGGTATGCATTAATCCAGTTTGTGATTGGTCATTTACCTATTGTCACCTGCAATTTTAAATGCGAAGCATTTCTTAGCGAACCTCAGGCACTTTGGGCGTTTCTATCTACGTATCTATCTATCTATCTATCTATCTAGCCGCCTACGACTGCGCGCTCTCCTGGTCGTCTCCATAACATGTAATATACCGAAATTGACATAGCAGGGGATCAGTGTATGACGAACACGATTCAGTGGTCATGACATGAATATCGCAGAACACCTGTCGCGTACGTCATGAAACCCTTTCTCTCAGTCACGTGTGGCACATACCCGCATACCAGAGTTCATGTCATGCGGGTATGTGCCACAGGTGATACAAAGTCTCAACCAACACAGTGACCGCGAACACACACATTGACACGCAAGAAAAGTGATAATAATAATAATTGTTGGGGTTTTATGTCCCAAAATCACGATATGATTATGAGAGACACCGTATCGAAGAGCTCCAGAAATTTTGACCATCTGGTATTATTTAACCTGCACCGAGATCGCACAGTACACGGGCATCTAGCGTTTTGCCTCCATCGAAGTGCGACCGCCGCGGCCGGGATCGAACCCGCGACCTTCGGATCAGCAGTCGAGCACCGTAACCGCTACACCACAGCAGCGGACGAAAGGAAAGTGAGGTAGATGAAGACGTAACACCCCTGGGAGACGCTCAACTACCATGCACTCGTTCACGTGGTCCGCAACCTGTACCACGTCGACGTCGACTACGCAAAACCGGGGTCAGTGCTTGCTTCAATAAATCTGCCGAGAGAACCAGACCTCTCATCATTGCCGGTGACTTCAAAATTGATTTACCAAGACCCAACAACGCCTGGGCTTTATATACTGCGTGAAAGAAGGCTTGATTGTAGAAAGGGCATCAAAAGACCTCGCTGCCACGTCCGGGACAGGAGGCGTCATAAATCATGTCATCGTAAGAGGCATCCAGGATTTCCACCAGTTGTGTTATACCTCGCAATTCACTACACTTAGACCCCTCGTAGCCGCGACCATGAACGGATCCGAATAACAAGTGCGGTCCAGCTACTGGGACTTACTGATCACGGTGACGATGACTTTGTTCAAGAACTGTCAAGAAACCCTCCTACACATACACACAGGTTCGTGAAACGTGCGTGCTTTCTCCGTCATAACGGACAAGTATGAGCATACAACTGTAACGCAACTGTAACAGCTGCAACTGCGACTGTAACGTACGTGCAGTGCGCCTGCGCGTGCCTCTCGTCTCTGTGTATATCCAGGGGAACTATCCTGAATGAAGCTTAGTTGCGAGTAACGCCTGTCCTGTGCATTTCTGTTTCGTCTTCGTGCTGTTCGGATTCGCGCTATCCGCCACTGAAGAATATAAGCACTACATATCAGCTTACCGCGTCTGGTGTTGGTAACACCCATGTTGCTCTTGTCATCGTTACGCAACTGTAAACAACTGGTTATATAATACATACGCGACTCTTCAGCATATGAGTGTGTGTATACCACTTCCACATTTCTATAGCGTCATTCCGTAACGTTTCGCTCAATGTTAAAATTTACGCCACAGTCACCATCCCGCTCATGCTTCGCATAACATCGGTTCCCACGGTACGTGTGATCTGCCGAATTTTTTTTATTAGCTTTTGATGCGAAACCCGGTCAAATGCTTTTGAAAAATCGAGTGAGATAAGGTCGATCTGCTTTTGATGGTCGATGGTCGATGACATTTCATGTATTAATTCGGTTAGTTGTGTAACGGCCGTGGAAAGACTTTTACGAAACCCACGCTGAGATGGTGATAAAATGTGCTCGTTTTCAAGGTAAGTAGTTATATGTTTAAGAATAATGTTTTGAAGTATTCTACATGCTGCGCTTGTTAAGAATATTGGGCGATAATTAGCGACGTCAGCTTCACTACCGATTTGTGAATTGGTATGACTTGTGCCGTCTTCCAGTCATTGGGCAGTGAACATTCTTTAGGGATATGTTAAAGATAATAAACAGATATTTGGTTATCATTCGGCGTAACGGGTGAGAAACTCATTTGGTATATTGTCAGGCCCCGGTTGTTTCTTTATCTGTTTTTAGCAAAAGGTCAAAGATAGCTGTTTCGTTTATGCGGAGTGGTTCAATGGGGTTGACGCTGTGAATTTCTAGAGGCGGCGGGATGTTGTTGTCTGCAGTAAGTTAGCTCTGTATCTACTTTCTTCTGGGGCCATTGTACTAGCGTTTTTATCTTTTGGATTTAGGTAGTTCCTAAAGTTTTGAGGTGCATCACTTAGAAAGTTAGGTAAAGTGTAAGAAAAGTAGCGATTTTTGGCTGCTTTAATTTGAGACTTCATTGAACTATGATGGCTTCCGTAAAGTTCTTACTAATTATGAGATTCGATGTTTGTTTTGAAGACTTTCTGAGGCGCTTTACTGTACGTTTTACATGAACAATGTCCCAATTTATCCATGGATTGAACTGTGTTTCTTTGTTTTAGTAGGTATGCAGTGAGAAATGCAATGCGACACAACTTTAAATTTCTGCCACAACGATTCGATATCGACATCCTGGTGACCGGCAAGCTGCTCAAAGGAACTAAATTCGTGTGACAAGTGGTCCAGTACACTAGTGTCATCAGCGTTGCTGAAATCAAAAAAAGGACAAAACTGAATTTTAATGCCTTATTTTCACGAAGGGAAATCGAACATGATACTACCCTGTGATCTGGTCTGCCGTCTGTTAGCTCAATGATGGCCTTATCTGTGGGAAAATGGTCACTAAAAAAAACTAGGTCAAGTATATTTGAATAACACCCCTGTACACGAGTGGGCTCTTTAACAATTTGAGAGAGATTAAATGTTAGCATAGCATCAATAATAATGTCGGACAAAGGTGACTGGTGGTTCATGGTGAGCCAGTCGATACCGGGGAGGTTAAAATCCCCAGCCAGTATAAGCCTACTTGCAAAAGCGTGAACGTGCAGGTATTGATACAGGAAATGCAATGCATCTAAGTGTGAACAGGGACTCCAATAAATGCAACCAATTACCATTGGACAAGAAGTTAAGTGCATTTTACAAAAAAAACTGCTTAAAGGTACGGTGGGCTATGTGCTAGCATACTAGATCTTGTTTTTTATAATCATCCCACCTTCATAAAGTCAGTTACAACGATGACTGGGATTAGTGATCATGAGGTAGTTGTTGGTAGTTTGGTTTGCCCAAAACTAAAGTTAAAGAGAATGTCACCGCGAACAATTTATTTTTATGAAAACGGTAACTATGAAGCGATATCATCCAATCTTACTTCGTTTTTCACTGAACTCCAAGAGTGTTCTTCGATCATGAACATCACCAGTCTTTGGGAACTCTTTAAAACCGAGCTTGCTAATTTTGTTAGTGCTCATGTACCTTCCAAGGTTATTTCCGGGAAACGAAGAGCGGATAAACCTTGGATTACCGCGAGCCTAAGGAAGTTAATTAATAAAAAGAATCGCACTTTCAAGCGTTTCCGTTCATCAAGAACTGCTGATGTTCAAGAAAAACTCGCCGAGTTAAGTCGAATGTTAAAGAAACAATTAAGAGAGGCGAAAGATAGCTTTTTTATTTCGCTGGAAAGAAAGCTGGTTACTAATCCCAAAGAGGTATGGAAGTATGTGAGATCGAATGCGGTGGACTCTGTTGGCATTCCGGACATAACTGACGGTGAAACAACCTTTTCGGAAGATGCAGCCTGCTTAAATCGATATTTTCAATCTGTGTTTTCTGAACCATTTCAAGGCGAAATGCCATATACGACACCACAGGGATTGGAACCTATGGATAATATTGTTATCTCCGCTAGTGGTGTGTGCGCTCTGCTAGAACGACTTAAACCAAACTCGGCTCCGGGACCTGATGCTATTTCTAATCACGTATTGAAGAGGTGTGCAAGAGCTCTAGCACCCTTTTTAGCTGTCTTATTTTAAAAATCGCTTGAAGATCAGAAACTGCCATCTGAATGGAAGCTAGCAAATGTTGTGCCGATACCAAAGTCTGGAAACAAAAATAATGTTGCCAACTACAGGCCAATTTCATTGACCAGCGTATGCTGTAAAACTCTTGAACACGATATATGTAGCGGTATAATAAAGCACTTGAAAACGAATAATTTTTTTCTGTACAGTTCAGCATGGTTTTAGGTCTGGTCTGTCATGTGTTACACAACTGTGCGAATTTTCTCATGATGTTTTCAGTTCATATGATAAAGGTCATCAAGTCGATTCGATATTTTTAGACTTTCAGAAGGCGTTTGACACCGTTCCGCATGCTCTTTTATTACATAAATTATCTTTTTTAGGTCTGCCTGCATCTGTTCTTGGTTGGTTGAGGGATTATTTATCTTCTAGAAAACAGTCCGTCCGAGTAAATTGTTCGTCTTCTTCATACGTCAGCGTAACTTCCGGGGTGCCACAGGATTCGGTGTTCGGTCCTTTGCTCTTTCTGGTCTATATTAATGATTTATCAGAGACGCTAACATCGAACGTGAGGCTGTACGCAGATGATTGTGTTATTTATACATCAATACACAGTATGGACGATATTTGTGCTTTACAACGTGATCTTGACACTGTGGTGAGGTGGTGTGAGAAATGGAAGATGTGTTTGAATGTAAAAAAGTGTTGTTTTCTTAGTTTTACCAGAAAAAGCAAACCTTTTCACTCATCCTACAGCTTGTCAGGAGCACAACTGGACCGTGTTGAACATTTTAAATACCTTGGTGTATACTTTTCTGCCGATTTATCTTGGAATAAGCATATAGGTTACGTAACTGGCAAAGCCAACGGTGTGTTAAACTTTATTAAACGCAATTTCAAGTCTGCCCCAAAAAATCTGAAAGAAGCTTTGTATGTTACAAATTTCCGACATATCCTTGAATATGCCTGTCCAGTATGGGATCCTCATGGTCAAATTCTAATCTATAAACTTGAACGCATACAAAACCGCGCTGCACGCTTTGTCAGCGACAATTATAACTTTAACTCCAGTGTTACCTGTATTAAAGGCAACTTAGCATGGGAACTTCTCGAGCAGCGCAGAAAATTCTTGCGATTAAAGTTTTTCCATTCGATCTTTTGTAATGAAATTCGCATCAACAAGAGTTTAAACATGATGAGACCATACTACGTGTCACATATAAATGATCATTCAAAAAAAATCCGCGAGATCAGCTGTCGTACCGGTGTCTTCGCTAACTCTTTTTTTCCTTTCACTACTCGTGAATGGAATAAGTTGGATGCGTGTGCTGTTGATCTCCCAGCCAATGCTTTTTGTTCATCACTACAAGATGTGTGCTTTTCGTGAATACGCAGGCATTTCTGCGCAAATGTGTGCCATTTTTTACTGTAAAACTGTGTTTTTCCTTTCTAACCCCCCTACAATAATGCCCACTTGGGCGATGTAGGTTTCACTAATAAATAAATAAATAAATTCCACCCCTTCGACATCAGGGAGTGACGTGAAAGCGATACCTTTTCTTATTACGATGTCCACACCTCCCCCACGTGTATTTCTGTCTTTACGTAAGATTACGTAGTTGGGCGGCGTTATCTCGAAGTCCCTGATTTCACTCGACAGCCACGTTTCGGTGAGTGCGACAAATTCGGGATCTGTGCTGAGTAAAAATGATTCTACCCAGGTTGTCGTTTGAAGAATGCTGCGAACATTTATGTTTGCGAACTTTACTTGGAGCGTGTCAGAGTGTTGCATGAACGCTACACGCGCGCTCGGGATTCTTTGTCGTTTTGCTGAGGGTTGCGCTTAATAGGCCGAATGCAACTTCATCCTATCCTCATCCTATCGTTGAAGAGTTTTAACTTGTCAAATACAAGATTTACCTTTTCAGTTGCTAGTTTCTTTGCCTTATATACTTGCCACAGTTTCTTTCTGATGACGCGCACACGGGGAGTGAAATCTTCTCCCATCGCGATCTTTGATCCCTTTAATTTATAGCAATTCTTCAGTATAGTAGTATTTTCCCGGAAATCTAGAAGCTTTAGTATTATCGACCGTGTGTTACTGGCAGCAGGTCTTCCTAGTCTATGAATCCGTTCGATAGCCACGGGTTCTAATTCAAGTGCCTTCTTTATTACATCTTCGTTGACCATTTCAACAAGGTCCCTGCCATTTTCTTTGCTATTCTCTGGAATTTCCTAAATTATTAGACTAGACCGTCGTGAGCGGTATTCAAGGTCGTCTACTCTTGCTTTCATAGCTGAAAGGGATTGCTGTAATTTGTTTACCGTGGTCACACATGACGAAACCTTCTCATCAAGGGCTGCTACTTTTTCCAGTTTGTATTCGATGGCAGTGAACCGGTCATCTTAATTTCCTTGACATAATCAGAAATTTGTTGAATCCGTTTGAAGGTTAGGTCAGGTCCAGTTCCAGGGTTAGTCTCAACGTCCCCACAATGTAACAGTAATTTCTCAACGTAAAACAGCGTTTTAGACAACAATAAGCAAAGCAGCCCTGGGCACTGCAGCATAACAAAGGTTATTTGAGCGAAAACATCCAAACATTCGCCGTAGTGTTTGCTCACCTGGACGATGAAAACAAAAGGATTTGACGTCATGCCAGCGATGCTGCCGTGCCCTATGGTGTGTGGATGGTTGCGATCCGGTTTTATACTCCAGCGAAATGCCTGCAGCGCCGTCACTGCGCCGTCGAGGGCCGCCAGAGCACCAACTGCTGTCGATGAAGGAGGCATAGTCCAGATATTGTTGAAGTGCGCATGTGCTGTTGACACGTAGACAGGCAGGAGGCAAGTCTGCTGTATGGCGTTGATCGCAGTTTTCCAGCCGGGTGCATCGCGCTCTGCCGGCATCAGCAGAAAGGTAAGCTGAACGATAAAAAAAGGATTACATGTCATGCCTGTGATACTGCCGTGGCCTATTTGTTCATTATTAGAAACCAGAATGAAGGAAAAAATTGTCTTTTCGTTACTGGCTGTTGTAGCTCAGTGACAAGTTCGCTCACTCTTAGGATACAATGTACTCAATACGCCCGAGTAGATACCTTAAGGAAACTTTAATTTAGCTGGTTCACAATGTAAATGAATAAATTAATTAACTAAATAATATTTCACCCTTTTCATAACTTCTTTCTGTTCTAGTTGGCTACGAATTTGGCAGTAATACTAAATGGCATGGCTACTTGGGCTGCCTTTAGCTTGTGTTCTGGCTCAATTTCAAGTCCACCCAACAGAAACCCCGCTTCAGTGCCTTGTTCCACATTGATTTCGTTTGAGGACGGGTGACTTATCTGTGAACTGTACAGTTCTGAGCAGAAGTCTGCTACCATCATCGTGTCATTGAAATTGTAATAATAATAATATCTGGGGTTTAACGTCGCAAAACCACGATATGATTGTGAGGGACGCCCTAGAGGAGGGCCCCGGAAATTTCGACCACCTGGGGTTCTTTAACGCGCACATAAATCCAAGTACACGGGCCTCAAACATTTTCGCCTCCATCGAAAATGCAGCCGCCGCGACCGGGATTCGATCCCGCGACCTTCGGGTCAGCAGCCGAGCGCCATAATCACTAAACCACCGTGGCGGGGCGTCATTGAAATTTTAAATAACTTTGCCCTGCTTATCTTTTAGTACGTGTATTTTGATCCTTCCTATTCATGTCTACCAGTTCATGAAAATAATCCACACGGCGTCGGCTGAATTTCGCTACACGATCTACATGACCTTTTAGGAGCGAAGCACCTTAGGGTCTCGGCGTGTCGGCGTGCATCGTCGTCTGCTGTTGGGACGGTCCATTTGCTTGAGTGCAAGAGACGGCGCCACCGCCTCAACACTCGCCGTGTGGCGAGAGAGAGCGAATGGCGCGCGTTGACTATGGAAACGCTCTTTCTGCGATGAACGCTAAACTACCAGCTCGCAAGGAACGAGAACGCGCCCTCGCCCGCGAGAGGCAACACTGACGCAGGCAGCATCTGCTAGCGAGTTTCTTTATTGAAAAGAAAACAGACTTCTCGCGATGCACAACCGTTCACCGGCCATCCCGTATATATAGGCACTGGATCTTGACCTGCAATGTAGTGCCAGTGGGAGATTTCTCTTGTGCGTAGTTGAACAATAAAGATTCGCAGCGTGCATGTTAACTAAAAGCGAACTGCGGGTCTCTGTGTCTAATCCTTCGTCTGTCTCTCATTGCCCATTAGCGGTGATTTTGCTGTGGAAAACAACAGCACACACTGCATGCTTCGCCCCTCCACAGGTTTCACGTTAGTGTAGCTGAAACACCCTTGCCTACTTGCATCGCCCCTCCCCAATTTCTCTTGTTTTTTACTGAAAGGAAACAAAAGAATGTGACCACTCTAAATGGTGGCGAACACATTCTATTTTTTACAGTAACAATGTAAAAATATTGTGAGATACAGAGACAACAGCACAGGCTCTAAAAATCCGAAGCATACACTCGTAGACAAGGAAGAATGTAAAGATAACCGGCAAGAACGCTACTCTTAACCCCAACATCGGCATGCAAAGGTGCAAGCATGTACACGAGGTCATGATCTTGTCTGAGATCAGTAGTTGAAACGTTTTAATTAAATGATGGAGATGTTAGCATGGCTGTTCGCCTGAGATGCTACTCCAGGTGCCGGGTTATGATTATGATACATACACTGATAAACACTTAACAATACATACAGCCACATGTGACTATGGGTCACATGTACTTCGAAGTACATGTGACCCATAGAGCCATCTACGATGTAATGCCGGCATTCGTTCAAAAAAAAAGACAAACAATAAAGAAAAACGCGATATAGCTTTGACATGTCTCGTAACCGTCATTGAACCCTACGATGGTTCTTGACTGACAGAGCAAGTTATAAATATTATAGCAGGCCCTCTGTTTCACGTGCAGGAATGCTGTGATCGTGTTCCTGGTGGGCAGCACGCTGCCCTTTTGGAGGACGAGAGGCGCCCGTGCTCTAATGCTGCCAAAGGACGCTGACGCCGACAGAAGCATCGTGTGTAGCATGCCATTTCTTTCGATATGACAGTTGACTCTAGCAACGCTGTCTAGGGTCAACATCTGAGACCACCTCAGTCTGGTCAGGAGAGCGCGATAGGCGGTCGCAGCTCAGGGGATCATGGACTGAAGACTCCACTCACGCCCAGGAGCTGGCCCCAGGATCCCGCGCTTTTACAGCGGAGCTGTTGAGCTTTTCATTATGACATTAGTCATTGACAGAAAACTATCATCATCATGAACCGGCACGCGCTCTCTTCGTCGTCTTCTTGTGCTTTGCTCCCAGAAAACGTGCACCGATTTGTCCGGCGTGGCATGGAATAACTCTGATGGTTGAGAGAGAGAGAGAGAGAAAGGGAGGGATAGAAATAAGGGGAAAGAAAGAAATTCTTGGCGAGGCGGGATTCGAACTAGCCTATCCTCAATCCGAACGCGTGCGTCGATCGTAACCACTCGGCTACCGAGGCACGCTCTGTATAGTATAGTATAACAAGGGGGTGGAAATGGGAAGTGAGTGTGAGGAGGAAGGCAAGGAGGAGAAGAGTAAAGCATAGCATAGAAAAAAAGGCTAAGAGAGAAATAGAAAGGAAGAGAAGAAAGGCAGAAAGAGAAAGAAAGAGAGAGTCAACGAAAGAGAGAGAAAGAAATAAAGAGAAAGAGAGAAAGATATAGAAAGAAAGAGGAAGCGTGAAATAGGGAGAGAAGGAGAGAAAGAAAGGCAAGAAAGAGAGAAAGAAATACATCAAGAGAGAATGAAAAACAGAAATAAACAGAGACAAAAAAGACAGAAAAAAACAGAGAGAGGAGGGAAAAAAGAAATAAAGAGAGGAAAAAAATGAAAAATTAATCGACCATTACGATACTGCCTAATGCGAATTCTGAGCGCACTTTCATGTTGGGGCAACGCCAACTGTGCTTGAAGTTTTGGCTATCCCCAGTTGTAGCAATGTAACATTCGTTACAAATTGTGACGGAGGCGAGATGTAGATTTATTAGATATTTACACCAGTGAACCGGCAACCAAAACAATATGGCTGATGAGCCCCACGCGCAAGCGCTTCACGTTTACTCATCGTCTTTATCTTCGGGGAGCACCGCACTAGTTCATGCCCATGTCGCACCGTAATATTGCCGCAGAAACTGCTAGCGCTCGAGTGCTACGCACACTAGTGTGCCTCGATGTGTGCGCCCCCCTTAGGGTGTTGCCATTCTTTGAAGGGGCTGATGCCGCCACGACGCCATTTTTTGCCCCGCATCTCGTGCCTCTCAGCGCAGCTGCCGTAGAGGGGTGAGACGCCGGTAAGAAGCCGTGGGCTAAAATATGGCAGCCGCGCCGCAGTAGACGCCGCAGATGTCCGCGCATCAAGGCACCCTAACGCACACCACTCTGTGCACTGCAGGCGTCGCGAACCAAGCGAAACGCCGACAGCCTTATTACGACAAGCGAAGCCAGCCGCAGTGCACGTGCCAGCCCTGCACGCGCACGAGCTCCGACCGAGGGGCCAGTGCGCGTGACGGAGGAAGAAAGCGAGGTTAGAGACCAGTGGCTCGTGATATCGACAGACTCCGTGTTCGCTCTGTTTCGTCGTTGTTCGCTCTATCGGTTACGCCACCGACGCCAACGGCTACGCCGCTCAACGCAGGAACGGGCGCCTAAGAGCTGCGCTCTAAAATCTTGTGTAGCGATCGGTGCAGTTCTAAATACACTACTCCACTAACTGTGAAACCTTCGGAAGTGCGTAGAACGGGCACCCCGCGATTCCCGTTTGTTGAGCTCCCACTGCTCCGTTTACTAGGCCGCCAATGACGTCAGTGTTTGAGTTAGGCACGTATGGTTTCCCCATTACCGAGTATAATCTTGTTAGAGAGATTCGCAAACTCAGAGTGCGACATGCGCACTACCTTATGCTGCGCTTTATCGACTTCCTGCTTATTACGGCCGTTGAGATACGTGTCGCCCGCAGCGAGTTCCGTGAGGTTGTTTTGCCCCTTCAGATGCAGCGACGAAGCGCCGGAGAAGCGCCGGTGAGAGGAGCAATCGCGCGCTTGGTGAGGCGGTGGCGCCCTCTCTTGCGCGGCGCACCTTGGAAATGAAACCAAAACTGCCGATTCTTGGGGGAATACTTCTTCAATCATCCCCACTGCGATTGACATCAAAATTGTGACATGCTTGCGGAGCTGGGAGCCGCAAAGAAGAAGAAGCTTGACCGAAGTCATGGGTGACGGCGAGCGGGGTCAGCTGAGGCGACTAAGCGCCATTTTTGGATCGACGTATCGAAGCTGTTTCAATGAGTATCACACTGAAAAATGAGACGTGGTTCACATTTTGTGTACTCTAGTGAATAGCAGGAAAAAAGATGCAATTTTTCTCATTTCGCAACCGCTGAGCCCTGATGACCTAATTTGACGTCATGTCTGTAATCCATTAATACTTGCACCACTGGCTCAATTTTTCGTTTTTGGTCTTCTGAGGTCATAACTATTAGGAAAACACGCACAAAAAGATTCCCCGACCAAAATAAAAAATCCAGGGCTGAAAGGGTTAATTATAATATTTTACACCTTGTTCGTTCTTTAACCTGGTTTTGAGAACGGCTAGCATTGTTTCAGGCTTGTATTGAGCGCTTGATTGTGAGCGTGATCACGCCACATAAGATGTATACGGACGGCAAGTCGGGCCCCTGAAGTGCTACGCAGTAAAAATAAAAAGAAACATGAAGGCCGTCCCGCTCCGCACTTCCTTCAGGCTTGGCACCCTTAGTGCGAAGCTGCCCTATATTTCTTCTTTGTGAATCCCTCAGGATTTTCGTGGTTATGGTTGTTGATTCTGCTATCTTACAGATAGGTAATAGGGAAAGTCAAGTCTGAACTCAATATTTATAATGATTGCTGGGGTTTTACGTCCCAAAACCCCGATATAATTATGAAAGACGCTGCAGTGGAGGGCTGCGGAAATTTCCACCCCCTGGGGTTCTTCAAGTGCACCTAAATCTAAGTACACGGGCCTCCAGCATTTCGCCTCCATCGAAATGCGGCCACCGCGGCCGGGATTCTGTCCTGTGACTTTCGGGTCAGCAGTGGAGCACCATAACCGCTAACCACTTCGGCGGGTAAGCTTGAACTCGGCGCCCAACTGACGAGTCGAACCTTGTACTCCAACACAACAACCTAATTCTTTAAAGGGCTCCTGAACGACCCCCCTTGCTTGGGAAAAAGCACATACCGCGGAAAGCAGACGCTGCTGTGAACACCTCAGCCAAATCTCGCAGTCGTGCGCCGCAAGGAGAGCTTACAAGCGCAGTGTGAAGTTGAGCTTTTCTCAAGCGCCCTCTCTTCATACAGAGGCCAGTCCTGACTCACCCCGCATAATAATATATAATTGTTGGGGTTTTACGTCCCAAAACCACGGTGCGATTATGACAAACGCCGTAGCGGAGGGCTCCGGAAATTTTGACCATCTGGTGTTCTATAACGTGCCCCTAAATCCAAATACACGGGCGTCTAGCATTTCACCTTCATCGAAATGCGGCCACCGCGGCCGAGATTCGATCCTGCGACTTTCGGGTCAGCAGTCGAGCACCGCAACCACTAGACCACCGCGGCGGGTACTCTCCCCGGAGCTGCCGTCGCCAGCTCTATTTCGTAACACAGCATATTGCTGCTATTGGCCGATAGTTGACATAAATCAAGAATGGCATTTGGATCAGATGCGCTTCTTGCCACGCGATGCCGCCAAGTGCCGACGCCGCGCTCTATAATCTGCTAACATTACAAGTAGTCACATTAGCGCGCTCCGGAATCACACTGGGATTGAGCTAACGCGTTTCATGACGCGCGCTAACGTAGGTCGACCCTTGAACCGCTCAGGGTAAGAAGCTGCGTGAAGCTTTGACTGCGAAACTTAGCACCGGCAAGCAGCCATCGGTTACAACTCGTTTGTGCAGCCATCTTCCGCGAGGAAGATTTCTACTACGGCACGGGGCTGCGATGCTTGGTGAGAAGCGAGCGTTGCTGCTGAAGGAACTGAGCTTTTGCATGCTCTGTAATGGCAAATGGCTCGATTACATAGTAGCATTGGTGACCACGTTTAGCCTTACAAAACACGGAACTAGCTATGCGGCAGATTAACCAGGGGAACGAGGGAATTAAGGAGGCCCGAAGTTGCGGGCTCGCTTGCCGCATACGCATATAACCCGGAACACATATAACCGATTATCGTCAATTAAACCGTTGTGTAAATTAACTTATTTGTGAATAAATGATTCTCATCTTTCTTTCCCTCCCCCTCACTTACCTTTCTCACTCCCTTGCAATACTATACTGTGCAAGGCTATGTTATGCTTTACTCTCTCTCCTAACCATTTCCCTCCTCCTCACCCTAACTTTTCTTTCCCACCCCTTGCTGCATCATATCCGTGGCTATGCAATGCTTTACCCTCTCCCACACCCTCACATCACTCCTTCTCACCCTTACTTCACTTTCCCACCCCCTGGCTATACTATACTACGCATGGCTATGCTATGCTAGGAGCTGCTTGGCACATACCCGCTTTCTGTGGCGCATATCCACCGAGTGTTGTGTCTACGCTACGCGGACATACCTCGAGCTTAACTGTTAAAAATTATTTACATGCAGCTTTTGCAATTTGCAAATGCAATTTGCATTTTGTCTTTGCAGCAGCAACTGTTGCTGCCCACAAAAGCACCTCCTTGTCGAAAGATTGCCTCCTGCGTCACTCACTTTTTCTCTTTCTTCGAGCTTCTTTCTTATTCGCACAGAAGCACAAAAAAGCACAGGAAAGCACGAAGCAATAATCGTTTTCTTAGGCAACATTCAACTGCAACCTTTGTTGGTCACGCCTTTGCGCAGGAAGAGCTGATCGAAATCCGGGGCTACCCCGTAGAATCCCGAGAAGTAGTGACCGACGACGGATACGTGCTCGGCCTCTACAGGATACCGCGAGGGAGGCTGGAGACCGAAGAGACCACAACTGGTTCGCCTTACCGTGATTGTGACGGCGCCAGCAGACCCCCCTTGCTCCTCGTGCACGGCCTTTTGGGCTCGGCCGTCACGTGGGTGACCAATTACGCAGACCAGAGCCTCGGTAAGATAACCACTATGTATTATGGAGCAAAAATCAAATCTCTTGATCAGCTTTGAAGCACTTCAAGACAAGTTCGTGGGAAGATGAAAGCTTGAAGTGATGAGATTTTGTCGTAAAGTAATGTAGCTGGAGCCAGCGTTTCGAGAAGGCTGTTTGTTTTCGCCAGGACCAGACAAACACGGGTCCACTTGGCAAAACAGGGGCTTCAGTGACATTTCCTTTTCAACGAGTCATCATCAATTTATAGGTCTTGCAGTATTTAAGGCCTTCGATTCCTCATCAAACGCGGAAATTGACCGTTGGCGTCGGCGTCAACACGAGCGTTTCCGTCTTAGTGTTCCGCTAGAACTAGTGCTAAAACTGTCAGCACCTGGAAAAACTATTAAACGTAAAATAAAACATTTTCTTTTACTCCAAAGCTGATCTGGTACCCCATGTACGAGATTCAAGCCTTAAAATCGATTGCCGAAAGCAACGCTATATTAAGAGGATATACAACCATGGTTGTAGCTGAGGGCACGGAGCAAGAATTCTTGAGGAGGCGAAACTGCGCTCGCTCGGGCGTCCTAATAAAGTCACGGAATCGGGCACGGCGCTCACGCGCCCTCTGTCGTGAGAGTCCGCTAGCGGAGAAGGAAAAATGCGCGCGTCCCTCTCACCGCGCTCTCCGACGAAGCTCGTCGGTTCAAGGCCATTCGTCGTCGATTCGCCGTTCGCGCTTCACCCCCGAATGGATGTGTTTTTGTGCGTCCTCGCCGGCTCCAAATTATAACGGGACTGCGCTAAAGAGCTCGTTTCGCAGAAATATCGGTGTCGGCGTCGGTGAGGCTAGCAATTGAGAAGTCGACGCGCACGGAGCCCGATTACGCTATCGCGTTCTACTCTTAAAGGCGAAGCTCAAGCGCACTCCAAGTTTTTTCGGTAAATTAATGAGAAAAATGGCGTCACATGCAGGAAAATTACCAGCGCGATATATTTTGTACAACGCGAAATCTATCATTTTGATAACGTGAACTCAAAGAGTTAGGTATAATTTATTTCAACGAATGATGGGACTTACCCTATATGCCATCAATTCAGATTTAGGTTGCTGCGGCTGCTGCATTTAGATGGAGGCGAAATACTAAAGACCCGTGTGCTTACATTTAGGTGCACGTTACAAAACCACAGGTGTTAGAAATTTCACGTTGTCATTTTTTGAGAACAACAGACAAGTAGCTGGGACAGCGCGGAAAGATTGAAGGCACGGCGTCTCGTAACAACACTGGCCATTCGGTTTGTCAGGGAGAACTTCGGCACCAATCTCGCCATAATAGCGCTGCATGTCTGTGTCACTGTCCGAGAAGTGCTTCTCGCAAACGTAGTCACGAGGCGTCAGCTGTCGGTCTTTTCTTGGTATGGCGCGAGCCCACGCTTCCAATCTCACTGGGTCACTAGGAACTTTGAAGGTAGTTACCTTCTCCTTGCAGGACGCGTATCCACTGCTGCAGTTCGGAACGAATCATTTCCGTCCCATCCTAAAGAAGCACTGGTCGAAATCTGTGAAGCACTCTCCTTTGTCGCGGCGTGAAAAGCGCGCGCACGGAAAGCGCGCGCACGGCGTGAAAAGCGCGCGGAAGCCACTGAGAGCACGAAAGAGAAATAAAACCAGCAAATCGCGAAGGGAACTTCCCCTCCCAAGGCCACCTACGCATGCGCGCGCACAACATGCGAGCCATGTTCTAGTAACGTTGATGCGAGGGAGGAGCGAGGGGCGCGTGCATGCGGCGGCAGACGTCGCCTGCTCAGGGGCCACTACTAGCAGTTCGTTTCAAGCGCTGTACGACCTATAATTCTGGCAGTATCGATTAGGAACTGCAGCTAAAATATCTGTCATATCTACCGATTGACGTTACAGAGAGAAATCTTAGAAATTTTACATTGCACGAGGCGCTATCACGATTTTTATGCGTCGCGTCCATAGAAGAGCATGTAAAAGATGGCAACAGGCCGAAAGCGTCATCTGTCGTGCTTCAGCGTAAGCCGCATTCGCCGTGACGCTATCGCGCCGCCCTCGCGCTACTCGCGCGCTGCCGCGGCCTACAGATTCTCCTCCTCAAATACTTCTTTCTCCGTGGCTGAGGGTCATATATGAATATGTAGTCTCGCGCAGTGTAATACGCCCTTCGGCTACTAGTAATCCACGACCTGCCCCACAGTCGGCTCCTGAAAGCATTTAAAGGTCATTGCCGAGGCTCCCCATCTGTTTCTGTTTTTCTTTTTGCTATTATGTAGTTTACGTGATTACGGGATAGCATACAGATTATGTGGCTACCTGGGGAGGCCCGAGTGTATCGGCGGCGTGTGTGCTGCTTGAAGAAAGGGTTACAAATAAAGAGATTGTTCGCAGAACAAAAGGTGGAAATGTGCCTGCGGATTCATTGCGGTCACCCAATACAAATTTTTCTGTGATACCTGTAGCTTTTTTCGTTGCCAACACCTTGCGTTGAGGTCGCCTAATTTACATGGCGTATCTTTTTCTTCGGTGATTGCTCTACAACCACTGCCCAAGTAGTGACTGAGTGGGGTCGCGTTACCGCAGGATACGTGCTCGCCGATGCTGGCTACGACGTCTGGCTCGGCAATCTGCGCGGAAGCACACTCGCCCGCAAGCACGTAAAGCTCAGTCCGGACAGTAACATCAGTTTCTGGGATTTCACGTGAGTTCAGACTTGGGTTATTACGAACACGTCACAACAAGTGTCCCAGCCACGGCGCATTCAATGCTCTGCTTTATGTTTTAAAGGGACACTAAAGAGGAAAACGATTTTTCTCATCTTCGTAAATTACTCTTTCAAAATTCTAAAATCAGCACGCTTGCCGCGAGAAGACCGTTGGTAGGCAAGAAAACGCGCAAAAAGAAAATGCGAGTGGCGACGGCACCTTGAAATTGCCGCACTAGACGACGTGACGTCATAGATTTTAACGGTGTCTAGTAGGTCCTACCTACTTCCCAATCAGTAAAAGTTGCAGTACATTGTCATCTGAGGGGGTGATATACCAAGTTTCAGGAAATGTCGTTCGACCAATGTCGCCAATATACGAGAAATACACTTTCAAATCCGTGACGTCATGCGCGGTTATCTCGGCGCGAAACTTAAAAATGAAACTTTGACCTTGATTCTCTCCTCTATTCGTAAACTCACGGTGGTGAAACTAACGACCATAAGAGTTCTCGTAGTACAATTTATCAATCGAAACCGATTCATTGTTTCACTTTAGAGTCCCTTTAAAGCGAAAGCCTTACATGACTCATCAAACACGAAAATTGACCATCAGCTTCCCTCGGCGTCGGCGTCAGCACGAGTGACGCAAACAAATCATCATGACGTGATGACGTCTCCATATGACGTCATGACGTCACAGGTCGCCTTAATGTGTGACGTCGACATACCGTCACATAACCTGACGTCACATGATGACGTTATCACATGATATCGTCGCTTGGTCAAAGGTGCGCCGATCACGGAGGCAGTGCAAAACCACGTTAGGTGAAGAAAGCTTTTGGAGGGGGACAGGGAAGGAGGATCAATACATCGACTGTGAAGAAAAAGAAGATGCATGGCTTTCGCCTTCGAGTCGTGTTAGGCGAATGGCTATAAGGGGCCCTCGTGAGTTTTTTTTAGATCACTGGTCAACAAATTAGCTCATCAGTCGACTCGCAGCGCATTACCTTTAATTTTCACGCGGGAAGCCTTAAACACCGAGAAAAACGTTAATCTGCTCCAGCGCAAGAGCTTCCCAACCGGAGATATACTTCGGAGCCAACTGTAATTTTGATCATCGTAAGGCAGGGTGCTGCAGATAGTTTTCTCAGCATTTTTCTTGTGCTCAATCAATCTGAATAAAATTGCCACTGCACTTCCTTCCATATTCGAGCAAGATAGCAATGCTGCCAAATAAAAACTTGGACCATCTCCCCGAAGGGAACCCTGATGGGATGCGAAGCAGCAGCGGTGCGCACGGCGTTGACCCGGTTGAAACGGGCATCGACGCGGGTGCTGGAAGAACGGTTTGAAGCGAAACTCGGAGTAGCGTTTACTCGAATAAACGTTTGTTTGAAACGCAAGGACACGGGAGGCGGGTTGGGTTTCGGCAAGACTTCGTAGTCGTTGTTTCTTCAGAGTCGAGACACGGGCGCTGGACCGGAGCAGGCGCGCGTTTCGCCTTGACTACCACGGGTGAAGCGAGAGAGAAGTGACACGTTCAGAGGTGTTGCGAGCGGGAGGAGCAGCCGGCAGCTGCGGGCGCTACGGCGAGCATGCTGCGGGTGATGGAGAGAGTGACCTCAGCGCGCATCTGCGAGGGAAGCGTGCGAGGGGAGCGTGGCGTCAACGCAAAGCTGTGGCGTGACCCACTTGGCAACGCTCCAACACCTATGGCGAGGGGAACGCGTTGCGGCGCATTCGTACGGACGCACGTAACGTACGACGTTACACACGTGAGTCAAAGAGCTGCTTCGCATCTAAAAAAGTCAAAGCCAGTCCCACCCCTAGTGAAAGCTGTACGAACTGCGGAGCATCGATTTGGCCCTGTTTCCTTTTTGTTTTTCTTGTATTTATCTGCTCTTTTCTGTTCTTTTAGTGTTATTATGTGATATTTCATGCCCGTTTCTGCTCCTTTCGGTTCTTTTAGTGTGATTAGAATATGTGATATTTTATACCCTTTTCTGCTCTTTTCTTGTGATTATTTTGATTTGTTTTGTGGTTGTATATTTTTGTGCTTTATGATCTCCTTTATACTGTTTTTCTACCGTTTGCTGCTCCGAGCGCAATGCGTCTACTCCCGGCGCCGCCGTTCCGCCTCCACATCTCTCTTCCGTAGATTTGTGTCCAACTCCAGACGCTGGCGTTTCGCTGTCGATTCGTTGGCTCGGACAGACTAATTATATCGCTTCGGCGACGGTGGCGCTCACGGGCAAGCAAGCGCTAGCATTCCAAAGGTGCAGCCTGCTCGGCTTATGTGTATCAAACGTGGGACCTGCGTGACAACGACGTGAGACATGAGACGACGACAGGGCGGTCCCTTAAACTACTCCGCAGTTTAAAAAAAATCACTCACGTGAATGTTCAATACACACGACGGTTGCTAATGTTTCTCGACGTCGCCACCTCAAGCCTACTTTTCTAGGCCATCGTGGCTGCGTAGGGGGTCACTGCAAAATGAACTTTGATTAACGCGAGCAAATGAAAACAAAACGAGAAAGAAGCGCCCCGCTCCATGTCTCGTTTTCCTTTCATTTATTCGCGCTATTTTACGTATCTACCCATTTTCTTGCTTCTTTAATTACTAAAATGGTTGATTTTATGCCAATAACAGATTCAATGATAAGCAGTCGCATGTAAAGCTAACGAAAAATGCCACTAATATTACCAAGGAAAAAACACAAATATCCAAGCGAAAAATTAACAGTACAGTCATACGTTTAAAGAGTAACGTTTTCCAACTCTAAATAACAAAAAAAAACAAATTGATGCGTAAGTAAGCACCGATAAACGCATGCCTGGCACCTTTAAACGATCTGAAAACACTCACCGCCATCACATCAGCGACGTATGCTTAATGCATACAGGCAAGCTTTTGCTACGGTTAATCCGACTCCTCTTTCAATGCAGTTTTTTGTTTCACACATGCTCCGTAATTCGATTCAGTTCGTGTTGTGGAGTGGATCGGGGGGCAGCCGATATCCTAACGCACATTGTGAGGGAAAATGTAGCTGGGAAAGCCACGTATTGTATATGTCAGATAACATGTGATCATTCAGAGTGACGGAGTGGATACCAATGGACGAAGGGAGAACGTTTGGGCGTGTTGGTTGTTCATCGTTCTTCAGAAACCATAGCGCAAAAAAGAACACGGGACAGGAAAGAGACCAGGACAAGCGCTCTGGATGAGCAAGCCGAGAACAATGGATGAGCAGCCGAGAACGGCCGGAATGGGTAGAACAAAAAAAAGTTTGCAGGCACAACATGAAATCAGCTAGCGCCATTCGCGGGGTCTATTGGAAATCATTGGGAAAGGTCGTAACCCTGCGTTAGGCTTAAAAGCAGACTGATAATGATGATGAAGTTTATGTACAAGGTTTTTTTTTTTTTTTATTGATATGATATATAAGGATATGTTGACGCACAATTATGGCGCCGGCTACTCCTTAGCCATGAATATTATGGCAGTACAGCGCCATATTGAGAAAACTTTTATTTTATTTCCAACCAAAATCACTTAAACACTGGCGCCGTGCGTACTGAGCAATCCACTCAAAACATCAGTCGTTCCCTCGGAACCCTCCCCCCGGTGTATGCGCACGGACTACGCTCCGCGGCAAAGCGTGGGGTCATTGACCACCGCGCGAGTGCCTACAAGACGCTGCTGCAACGTCGCCACGGTCCCCCCTGATGAAGGAACCAAGCCGGTTCCGAAACGTCGGGTTTTTACGTGTCTACGTGATTTTGGTTGGAGATAAAACTTTTCTCAGTTTATATAACCAACCAGACAGACCTCTGTCTAATGTTTACCTTCAAGCGCCACATTGTCATTCCGAGAGACAGCGCTGTGTCCCGTGTGCTCACTGTCCCGTATTTTGCGCTTTTGCCATAATGTAGATAGATTATGTGTTCAGCCATGATCTCACCTGTGTGAACTCAGGTTCGATCAGATGATCGAATACGATGTCCCTGCCATGATCGACTATGTGCTCCGAGAGACGGGCAACTCCAGACTGGGCTACATCGGCCACTCCCAGGGGACGCTCATCATGTTTGGCTTACTGTCGTCGGTGCCCGCCTACAATGATAAGGTACGGTAAAATCATCAGCATTCACAATGTATTCCGAGAACGGTGAATTGGCCAATAATCCCTACAGAGCAAAATACGAAGGGAAGACGCGAAGAGACACCTCAGCTTTATTAATGAAACAAGCGTCTTGTGTCATCGCGCTGTAAGTCTACTTGTATTGGGGAAACGGGGAGGGAGGGGTCAGTAACAATGCGTTGTATAGGGCATGAGACGACCTCTCAGTTTACAGCCAACGCGAGTTATTTATTTCTTTTATCTCTCAGCGACTGTTATTACAACGAGTGGCGTGACGCCACTGGCTATTGTGACAGTAGCCAGAATTAAAGTACAAATTGATGAAAATTAAGAAAAATAACTTTGAACAATAAGCCACCAGCTTTCCTTTGACTGTTGCGTCGTGCTCGTGCTGATGCTTTGTGCTGATGTGACTAACAAGCGTCTTCTTTTCTCTTTGCTTTTTTGTTTTCTTTTTCCCCTAGCTTCATCTGAATTCAGCCGCTCCGGCTACCCGTCGAGGATGCGACCTTACGTTGACTTGTTGAACGCCATATTTACTGACTTACAGCGGTAGGGGAATATCCGTCAACAACGCAAAAGCACTAGAAAAATGTCATGAGCAAATTTCCCTTTTTGTTAATGTTCACTCTGATAAGATAAGAAAGAGAAATTGGTTATAAATGGCGTCGTAGCGCTGGAAAGACAGGATGTAAAAGACGACGGGACGGTGGGTTGTTTAATGAGTACTGGAAAGTTTGCTTGGCGATACACCTAGCATGCTATTCCAGCTGTGTACGATAAAGTATGCACTGTGTGCGATAGATACAGAACATACACAAAACACACCGCAGCACTAAATAAACTGTTTCGATAAGTCCATGTTTCTGAAAACTTCAACCATGCTCTCTTTAATCTAAGTGCACAAAATGCACAGGCAGTATTTGTTCATGATAATAAAACATGTCATAGTTCAAGATATGACTATCTTTGATGAATGATCGGTCCGCACATTAAGGCTCTTCTTTCTAGGTTAAGTAGTCTGGAAAATCCGATTTAGGGTGCTATGCGTTCCCGAATACTACACACAGGGTACAATGAAGACGCAATTCGTTTGAAGTTACATAATGCAGTATATTGCATTGGTGATTATGCATTATAGAAGGAGCGCTATCCTGCTGCTTGTATTGGTGACACTAAACTTGTTTCAAACTGGCTTGACGCTGACGTCATGCATTATTGTGCAGGTGGGCCTCTTCGTGGCGCTGGCCCCGGTGGCCACACCAGTTCACGCGATTTTCATTGCAAGGCAGCAGTTGTTAGCGCTGTCCGAGAGACCATCGGTGAGTATCTTCAGAACTATACTTGCATTTGGATTAATTAGTTCAGCGTTCTAATTTAGTAGAACGGACGAGCGAAAAAAATTCGAGCAGTTACACTGACTTAAAGGGACTGACAACTGGACAGAGCGGATTCACACGTTCCTGGCGGAAATGAAAAGACCGTGAATTATAATTACAGATTCAAGCATCCTTTTCGCGATCCGAGCAGGATTTGTATGTTTACATCGGGTTTAAAAGTCACAAGAAACTGGTACGTCGAGCAGCCTTGCGCAAGAGCCTTGAAGCTGGATTATGAATTCCTTCACTTCCGCTAACCTTGCTGTACCTAGTCTGTTGCTTTCATGCGCACCAACATTTAGTGCTCAAAATTAGAGTTATAAATTCGAGTGCATTATAGCTAAATACGCCGTTTAGAAGTTATTTAGAATTTATTTGCTTTATTAGGGACGTAGATTAAGTGATGAATATATAAATGCCATAATTTTCAAGCTGACCAGCGGAAGCGATTGTTCCGATTTGGAGAGCACCGATAATTAGCGCGTTGAAACAGAGCCATCAACAAGCAAAGGCTTCTTCAATAATGCTACTGCTGGTGATGAAAGCATTCAGTTTGAACGTAACCATGAACGCACTGGTGATCAACGACGACGAACGCAATGATGATCAACGACGATGAAGATGATAGGAACACTCTGAAGTGGAGCTGTGGGCAAACAAATGGCCCTTGAATGGCGGTGGTGGTGAACATGAGGATTAACGCGTTGATGATGGCGACAATGAACGGTTATGATGGAAGTGTTGAATCAGAGCCGTTAGCAAGCGGCCACGTGAACGTTTATGATGACGATGATGATGATTTTAATAATGAACGCGTTGAGCTGATGATGAAAGCGTTGATTATGGTAAGAAGTAGCGATGATGATAATTACTAGTGCATCGAAACAGGGCAGTTGGCAAGCAAACTTCCCATGTACGATATAGAAGGGTGATGGAATCAGTGTCACTGGTGTTCCCAGCGTCCACATATGTGGACACTTGTTTTCTTCAAGAACTAATGCTAAAATTTCCAGGTTTTTGGTTTATTCCTACTTTCGTATGTATTGTAATTGCATATACGTAAAAAATATTTACTTACGCAACTGGATTGGCCGTGGGACACAAAGGGTTAAACAGGGAATGTAGCTGAAGTCAAAGTTTCGACACTGCTGCCTTGAAGAGGACACGTCCACTTGTCGAAACGTTGGCTCTAGTGACATTCTCTGTTCAATGATTTTTTTTAACACGAACGTGTTTTATGCCGGGGTCCATCAATACTTTCATGACGTATTTCCGTCACGGAAATACATTAGCAAAATGAACGTCATCAGATGGCAAAGAAAAAAAACTATACGAAAAGTTCCGTTGAGAGGAGTCGAACCCATGACCTCTCGGTCCGCGACGACGGCTGGCGGACATTTAGACCACCGAGCTACTGCCAAACACATAACGGTAGCTACATGAACACGCCTTTTATATTTCACACTTTCCTCTCACAGTGCTCTTGGATGGGATGGGATGGGATGGGATGGGATGGATGGATGGATGGATGGATGGATGGATGGATGGATGGATGGATGGATGGATGGATGGATGGATGGATGGATGGATGGATGGATGGATGGATGCTATGAGCGTCCCCTTTATAACGGCGCGGTGACATGCGTGACCAGGCTCGAAAAACAAAAACAAAAAAACGCGCCGTTGCTACGACCGTCCCCTTCGGCGCGTTTCCAATAGACGTGTAATTTCTTCAACGCTTTAACAGCCCGCGAGGTGGCGGCTTTAGCCCAAGCCTCGCTCATAGCATCCACCCATATCAAAATATAGCTCTCCGACGCTCTCCGACGCCCGCTCGCTCTGTGAGAACTGACGGCCAGGCTAGATGGAAGACACGACGCGCGTAGCGTTTCTCTTTGCGTTTCACGACGCTTTGAAGGAGTGCATACCGAGTATCTGTGTTTATTATGTGATTTTTGATGCCATCTTTGCGCGGGATTCACCATATGCGGTGCCCACGTATATGTTAAGAACTTCAGCTACCGCAAGGGTGAAATCATGATCATGGGCATTAGGCGTCGGTACGGAGATGTGCCTCTAGGCGCCTGGGCATGTCCCGCAGCGACACACACCATCAAACACAGCAAGAACCCTAAATTTAAGATAACCACGCCCGAGCAGTGGGAGGCTATGCTGCTCAGCGCGTGCCCGGATGACCAACTCTGGGCATTCCGGCTGGCCGAAGACGCCGCCGAGACCCAAGGTCTGGCCGCCGCCTGAGGAAGGGGGGCTGCGGTAGGGCTAGTCTCCCGGCCCCCGCTTCCCTTGACCCCAGCAAGGACAAAAATAATGTCTATCTATCTCTCTCTCTTTCTCTCTCTCTCTCTCTCTCTAGGCGTCAACGTGAGTGTGTCCACATCAGGCGGTGTTATATCGGTCAAACAACAGTAGACATTGTACAAAAGCTCTCACATACTAATGAACTATAGACAATCAACTACTTCTGTGACGACACGTTTCACTTTCGTGTTACATCGATTCCTATGACGGAGGAATCAGCCATCATTTTTTTTCTCAGGATCTCAAGTGAATGTTAGACAACTTAACTTGCGTGCGATATTAATGACATCATTTATTTGATGTCGTTTCCCTCACAGACATAACGTGAATAATTTACCGACGTGACGTCGGTAAATTCTTGGTGACGTCCGGCAAGAAACAATTTCGTTGTAAAAAATAATGTCCCTCTGGAGAGCTCCTGGAAACCATTCTTTGAGTGCAATATCGCTGAGGCAAGTACAGAGAGGCATAAATCGTCGGGATTCAAACAAAAGTCACCCAAACTCTTAAAAAAATGTAGTGGCATTTTGTAACTTTTTAGGTAGATCATTGGGAGAGGCCTTCGTCCTGAAGTAGACGTAAAGTAGGCTGATAATTATGATGATGATTAGGTAGTAAATTCGTGTCACAACATTGACTACATATGTAGTAAGTGCAGGTAGTAACTGCCAAGTTGGTAACGTTACAGTCATGACGAGTTGCAGAAGCACAGTTGGTCGAAATTATACCGCTGTCCCCCACTAATGGCGTGCCCTAAAACTCCAAAATTTATTCATGCGAAGGCATTCTTTGGTTAGTATACGCATGCCTCGGTCCGTTCGCAATGCACCGCGCTATACGCGTTACGTTAAGTGGGCCGATTTTGGGTATAATGATTAGCGGTGAACGGTAACGGGCGTCCTGGCCATACTACCAGCACCTGGCCTACCGCACTTGCTCGCGCAATAGCGGCAGTGGTCAGCACCAGAGTTCTACAATCATACCGGCCGGTTGTGAAAATCCTCATAGACTCCATATATTCAAACGCGCCATTGGCCAAAATCGCGGATGTTTATTGATCCCATTAAATAAATAAATAAATAAGTAAATAAATAAATAAATAAATAAATAAATAAATAAATAAATAAATAAATAAATTACTTGTTAATGTCGACTACTGTTCGCTGTATGTCTGAAACTGTTGTCGGCTTGTGCTGGCGAATGATGGTTACTGTCAGCTAATGTTGTCATACGTTGGTTAGTTTAGGCTGTTGAAGATATTGTTTTACGCACTAGATCGCAGTAGGAGTCCGTGCTTAAATGAATTTTTTATCTCTATGCACGGAACGGAACGAAGATCCGCAGCGCGGTGCTTAAGATGGGCGAAATATTGGGGCAGAAACCCCTGTGGAAGAAGATCGCGGACAAGCCCTGTCGCATGCAGGAGTCGCTGTCTCTCTGCGAGTCCGTCTGGAGCACCATCTTTGGACCGTCCGTGATGTTCAACGTGGTAAGCGGAAATTAATAATTTCTAGGGCATTACGTGCCAAAACTACGACATGATTATGAAGCACGTCGTACTGGGGGAGGGGGGGGGGGTTCCCGATAATTTAGACAACCTGGGGTTCTTTAAAGAGACCGACAGCTGGCCAGAACGTGTGAATTGACCCAGGTGGAAATGAAAATACCGTGAATTATAGTGGCAGATTCAAGCATCCTTTTCGCGATGTGTTTCCTCTCTTCTATCCCCTCCTGTCGTTTGCGCTGTTAAGCACTCTCTATCATGATCACCACTTGACCACCGCGGCGGGTCGGAGCGCGCAAAGATAGACAGCGCAAACGCTTATTCTATAAATTTTTTTTCTGCGCTGGCTCGTTCTCGAGCTTCGAGCTAAAAATAAGCAACGCGTGGTGCACTCGATCTTGCTACAGAACACACTGTTTTTGTGACAACTCTAATGAAGCACTTTAAAGTATCTGTATTGCTGTAAAGTTGGCTCTTATGCAAGGATTGCAGCCGTGGCTTGCTAGTGATCGCTGTTTCGTTCCTAAACGCCGCAGAGCCGCCTTCATGTCTACTTGCGCCAGGTACCCGCCGGTACATCGTGGAAGAATCTGCTGCACTTCGCTCAGGCAAGAATACATATTTTCGCCGCGTGTGCTGGGGGGAAGAACACTGTCATAAACGGGAAAGGCAAAGGTGACACAAAATCTCTTCGGTTTGACTGCCCTATGTGTCTAATGGGCTCAACTTAAATTGAGGACGACGCAGCGAGTCATGGAAAGGAAAATGATAGGTGTAACCTTAGGGGACAGGAAGAGAGCAGAATGGGTCAGGGAACAAAAAGGACATCATAGTCGAAATCGAGAAGAAGAAATGGGCGTGGGCAGGGCATGTAGCGCGCAGACAAGATAACCACTGGTCATTGAGAGTAACATACTGGATTCCAAGAGAAGGCAAGGGCGAGAGAGGGAGGCAGAAAGCTAGGTGGGCGGATGAGATTAAGAAGTTTGCGGGGATACGTAGCTCCAGCAAGCACAGGACGGGGTTGATTGGTGAAACATGGGAGAGGCCTTTGCCCTGCAGTGGGCGCACTCAGGCTGATGATGATGACGATGATGATATGTTTCATGCGTGATCTTGGGCTAAAAGCGGAGGGTGGCTCCACGACAGATCGAACCTGCATGTAGGCTCGATGTTTTTGTTTTGTCTCGTCTTTTTATATGTCATGTAGGCATATTGAAAGTGCACAAATCCGAAAACTTTAGTCTAAAAGAGAAAAAAAACATGGCTGATCCCTCCGCCATAGAAATCGGTATAACACGAAAATGAAACATGTCTTCACAGAAGTAGTGCTTATTGTGTAGTGATATATGAAATTAGCAAGGGTGGATCTTTGGCCTTGTTGGTGCGACATATGCATAACGTTAAGCGCAATACCGAATCGACGAGGACGGGACAGGGAGTGACACACACACAAGCGCTAACTTTCAACAATGCTTTATTGTGAGCCGGATCACTGCATAAATACATGAAAATTGCGGACATCAGGCATGCGCAAATGTGAAGGATCTAGAAATGACAATTCTTTTCTGGACAATGATAATGAAGGTGCGCTGACACAATCTTGGCCTAACTCGTGTATGGTGGCTGATTCAACTATCAACCGCGTGGTCTCATCTTTGTGCGTGCGTACGACAGAGCACTCATGAAAAGCAGGCGAACACCCACACGTGCTGCAATGCGCGGTTAACAAACCATCGCCACCCTTCTTTACATTGTTTTTGTGTTCTCTAAGCCTGTCGTTAAGGCAGCGCCCTGTCTGCCCCACGTAGAATTTCCCACACGAAAGGGGGAGCTTGTACACGACCCCTTCTTTGCATTCCACGTGGCGAACTCTGTGATTTTTTACGCAGCCGCGCGCTTTGTGAGCAGTTGGGTTGCTGAGCCTGCACAGCTTTCCCAGCTTGTTTGGAGCTGTAAAAGCGACGCCAATGTTTGCTCGAGCGCCCACTTTTTTTAAGTTGTGGGAAATCTTGTGAAGGTATGGCATGACAGCGAACTTCTTGCGGGGAATTCTCACCTGCGGCGGCGTTCTGTTGGCGACTTGAAGGCTTTTTTGAGCAGGGATTCTGCCACTGACACCAGAAGGTGGTCAGGGTAGCCTGCTTGTGCGAGGCGAGCCTTTTGGCGATCAAGACTGGTTGTCATTAAATGGCGGCATGATTTGTCTATAGCGTTGTCAAGGCAGTGCCTGACGACGCTCCTCTTGACTAATTTCGAGTGGGATGACGAAAACGGCAGCAAAGGTTTGTTTCCCCTTGGATCATACAACCAGCACGTGTGTGTGTCAGATAGGCACGTGGCAGAAGGCCTTAGCAATGTTCCTTCAAGAAAAGCTGAAGTTACTAGAAGTAAATGACCCGTTCCTCATAAAAAAGTCGCAAGACGTCTTGGACGCTATTGCCCCCCGGACTAACGAAGGGCTGTGTGCCATATCTATTGATATCAAAGATCTCTACTACTCGTTGCCCCGCACTGCCTTGCTCGAATGTATCAAGAGGGCTCTAGTTCATTTCGGCTGGATAGATTTTAAGGACGCTTCTGGCATTTCGTCTAGAAACTTCTTAGACCTTTTAGCTACTTACCTGGATTCCACTTACATCCTTTGGGACGGAAAGCCTTTTATCCAGAAGCAAGGCATCTGTATAGGGTCCTGTATCGCGCCCATATTAAGCGACTTGTTTTTAGGTAGCCTCAACAGAACCCTGCAGACGCATCTCACTGGGACTAGTGTTTTTAAATGTTTTAGATACGTTGACGACTACCTGTTTTTAATGAATTGTGACAAAGGTTCATTTGAATCGGAAGTTTCTAACCTACTCACACTTGTCCGTGACTGCCTAGAGCCATTGCAGCTTACTCACGAAGTCCCGGGAGAGAACGGTTCCCTTAAGTTTTTAGATGTTCGATTGTATTTTCACGACACACACACGTGCTGGTTGTATGATCCAAGGGGAAACAAACCTTTGCTGCCGTTTTCGTCATCCCACTCGAAATTAGTCAAGAGGAGCGTCGTCAGGCACTGCCTTGACAACGCTATAGACAAATCATGCCGCCATTTAATGACAACCAGTCTTGATCGCCAAAAGGGCTCGCCTCGCACAAGCAGGCTACCCTGACCACCTTCTGGTGTCAGTGGCAGAATCCCTGCTCAAAAAGCCTTCAAGTCGCCAACAGAACGCCGCCGCAGGTGAGAATTCCCGCAAGAAGTTCGCTGTCATGCCATACCTTCACAAGATTTCCCACAACTTAAAAAAGTGGGCGCTCGAGCAAACATTGGCGTCGCTTTTACAGCTCCAAACAAGCTGGGAAAGCTGTGCAGGCTCAGCAACCCAACTGCTCACAAAGCGCGCGGCTGCGTAAAAAATCACAGAGTTCGCCACGTGGAATGCAAAGAAGGGGTCGTGTACAAGCTCCCCCTTTCGTGTGGGAAATTCTACGTGGGGCAGACAGGGCGCTGCCTTAACGACAGGCTTAGAGAACACAAAAACAATGTAAAGAAGGGTGGCGATGGTTTGTTAACCGCGCATTGCAGCACGTGTGGGTGTTCGCCTGCTTTTCATGAGTGCTCTGTCGTACGCACGCACAAAGATGAGACCACGCGGTTGATAGTTGAATCAGCCACCATACACGAGTTAGGCCAAGATTGTGTCAGCGCACCTTCATTATCATTGTCCAGAAAAGAATTGTCATTTCTAGATCCTTCACATTTGCGCATGCCTGATGTCCGCAATTTTCATGTATTTATGCAGTGATCCGGCTCACAATAAAGCATTGTTGAAAGTTAGCGCTTGTGTGTGTGTCACTCCCTGTCCCGTCCTCGTCGATTCGGTATTGCGCTTAACGTTATGCATGTGATATATGAAAGCTCGTACAATGTCTATTCGTGTTTGGCAGCTATATCACCGTTTGAAATGTATGCACCCATGTTGACGCCTAGTGGCATGTCTCCGTCGCGACGACTAACGCCCATGCATGATCATGATTAAACCGTTGTGGTAGCTGAAGTTGTGAACATATACTTGGACTCGGCGAATCGCGAATTCCGCGTAAAGATTACATTAACAAGCTCATAATCAATACTGGTACCCGATATGCACTTCTTCAAAACGTCGTCAGTTAAGGAGAGAAACGGCAGGGTGTGCGCTTTCTAGTAATGGGTAACCGATGCCTGCGCTCATGCATACACTACCACACTGCTCTTCAGCAACACGGGAGGCAGAGGTTCGTAGTTTGAACCGCAAGCGCGTGCGTCCCACTGGCCTCTGTCTCGCACACCAAGGCACGGCATTTGCCCGTCGAAATCGTGTCCTTTCTGCAACGTGTATTGCAGCAGTTATGTCAGCCGGTGCTTTCGCAATCGAAGCAGTCGGCGGCGGAGAAATCTTTTTGGTGCATGTGGAAGCTCCACTACTTCGATGAGCTGGCGCACGCTAACACGAAGCGAAAGGCAAAGAACGTAACTGCGTCTAGGGTGCCTCGGCGATGCCAGCGCGGCCATTGTCCCTCGCTGGTATCGAGACGCTTTAACCATGACCTCCGATATCGCGTGCAATCTCGCAGTAAGCGCTGGTAAGTGTCGATCGTGACGCATTACTTCTTTTCACCTCTCACAGACGGCGGCACCGCCCCGCTCCGTCCTGCCCCGCCCCGCCTACGTACACTGCCAACAGAGCGCCATGCGAGAGAGAATGTGTGGAAGATATAAGGCGCGTTCGTGAAGTGTCCAGCATCGGTCAAGGTAGCTTAGTCGGTTGAGCGTCGGGCGCTTACAGTGGCGTAGCCAGGGGGTGGCACACCGGGCCCATGCCCCCCCCCCCCCCCGTGAAAATTTTCCCCACAGAATACAGAGCAAAAAATGACGCTCGACCAAACTTATCTGCGCAGACCCCATGTCAGATCAAAAAGGTGCCCCCCCCAAAAAAAAAAAAATCCTGCCTACGCCACTGGGCGCTTACCATCGCGGCCGCAAGGTCGTGGGTTCGATTCCCAGCGCCGGACCTTTTTCTTGTTTTTTTTTCTTTCTCACCCGTTGGCGTCCATTTTATCAACGTCATATCCGTAACGGAAGTACTTGGTGGACCCCGGCATAAAACACTTTCGTGTTAAAAAAAACGTTCCCAATGCGGCCCCTCCCCCAAAAAATTGCAAAGGTTTCGAGGTCCGCAGATGCCGCACTGCGCTTACTCGACAGGAACTCGTGCGTCATCGTGCACGACACTCTCGAGAGCAGGTTCAAAAAGTGCAGTCAAATCGAATACACCGTGATACAGGGTGTTTCGGTTAACTTGCGCCTATAGTATTACAAACACGCGCCCTAAGCGTGTCGAATTGACCGAGTCTTGTTGTGAGCTGTACGCACCACATCAGGGCATTTTCTCCTATCCACCAAGCTGGATAATTAACAATTATTGCTTAATTAACTTCTTAATAACTATAGCGAAAAACCTTCAAGGCAAAAGTTGTAGGATTTGTTCTGAAACCTCGGGATATTTCATGCATGCTAAGATAACCGTCAATCCGGTTAGCAGCGCAATTAACAAAGATTCCTTAATTAACCTTTAAAATAGCAACTCTAACAAAAAAATATTCAATAGGAAAGTTGTAACGTTTGTTCAGCAACGTCGGATTATTTCATCTGTGTTAAGATAGCTGCCCTAGCTGCTAACATTTCTCCAGCTTTTCTTTAGAGTGCGCGAAATTAAGTATACTTGGCGCAAGTTAGCTGAAACACCCTGTAGAACGAACTATTATCTACCAACATAGACTCTGCAAAAAAGACTAACTGCACGACGTTATAGATTAGGCTCGCAAAAGCATTAACGTAAACTGGGAGCGTCAACAACCTTCGAGCACTGGATGGTCAGAATTTAATTTATTTATCGTTTTCATTGATTGGTTGGTTGGCTGGACCTTGTCAACCTGGCGCAACCCACTGTGGGGGATCGGCCATGAAACGGGCGGCACCTTATTTTTGAGATAAAATTGTTTTACATTTCAAATATGTTTATAATAAGGATATGTAAGGAAAAACTCACACTAATATTCAACACTTTGACCCCTGTGCAGCTTGTCAAAACTGGCCGTTTCTGCAAGTACGACTACGGCGCAGCGAAGAACAAGGAAATCTACCGTCAGGTAAGCATCAATTCGACCCCTAATTTTTTATTGTCAAATAATAATTCTGATCAGAAATATTCTTATTAAACAAAAGGACAAATTCTGCTCTTTTCTACATTTTCAATATTTTATCTTAGTTACCCGATTCTTAGCAGTATCCCAATCCCCCAGGGTGGATGTGAGCCAAATTTTAAGGTTCTACATCTACATCAGAGATCAATAGTGGTGTAACGGCTTTCTCTATAGCTGGCGTTGGAACTGGCCGGGTGTGCGCTCGTGAGCTCGAGGACGCGGGTTCGATTCTCGGCCGTGGCGGCAGCATTTCAATGGGAAGGCCAAATGTAAGAACCCCTGTGTGCCTTGATTTAGGTGCACATTAAAGAACCCCAGGCAGTCAAAAGTAACCCGGAGTCCCTCACTCCGTCGTGCCTCATAACCCCATCATTGTTTTCGCCCGTAAAATCCAGAACTATATGTTTAACAGCTTTCCCGTCGCTTCAGTTGAAGTATTAAGGCAACCGCCTGAAGTAACCCATCATGCAACGACCTTGAGCGTGACCTGGTAAAAACATGAAACACGTTGAGCCAGAGGGAAGCAACAATTCCGAGGGTCTCTAAAGCCCGAACCATATAGAGCGCTTTTGCCGGCGTTGCGTCCCTCGGCGTCGTCGCATCAACGCCGTCAGAGAGGGCGGCAAACCATATGAAGAGCGTTAGTTCAGCGTCACACAGTGTGACCAGAGGGAATGAACCTGACACCTCGTAAAGCAGTGCACAGTTTCCGTCAATGGACCAACAAGATATATTCCTGATTATAGTTTTTATGTCTCATTAGCAGTTTTGTGGTGCAGAAAACGAGTCACAGTGACACAACGCCACCGAAAAGTCTATTTTTTTTATTTGACTTGTAGCGCCAGCTATTGGCATTAAGAAGAAGCACAAACTTGTAATATATGGCCTCTGAGCTTGAAGCTGCCGTACATCTTTGAGGCCACGTATTCGGCCAATACACTCATTCTTGCTAAGCCTACCGATGAACTTGAGTACGGCACTAGGAAAGACTTCAAAGATATCACGATCGCTTTGCCGTCGAAGCTTCTAGGGAACAAGCTCGGTCAAATACAAGCATCACTTGAGAACTTAAGGGCCGCACAGTGCACGGCGACGACTTATTTGATCCGAGGTGGGCGGCAGCCATTTTGGCAGCAGCGACGACGCCGTTACGTAGCGGAAGTCGCTGCCAGCCGCACGCTGATTGGTTCTGAGTCCATCGAACTGCTTCCGGCGTCGACGCTGCCGCCCGTGATGTCTGGATAGGGTCCCTAGTCTGGACCGTCCAGAGGTGGACGTTTCGGCCACCGTCACCGGTAGCGTCGACGTCGAGGGACGCCGGCGTACGAAACGCCGGGAAAACGCCGGCAAAAACGCTCTATATGGTTCTGCCTTTACACTACCTTTAAGACAACTCGAATGCGAAGCGTGGCTCGTAGCACGCGGGTTGCGCATTCACTACGTCTTTGCGGCCTTCGCGTGACTAAGCCTACTGACGGCTACGTAGTAACGCGGAAGGGGCGCGCGATGGAAGACGTTGAGTCAGGGCCTAGTGGATTGTGTGGTAATAATAATTGTCAGGGTTTTACGTCCCAAAATCACGATATGATTATGAGGCACGCCGTAGTGGAGGGCTCCAGAAATATCGACCACCTGGGGTTCTTTAACGTGCACATAAATCTAAGTGCACGGGCCTCAAGCATTTTCGCTTCTGTCGGAAATGCGGCCGCCGCGGCCGGGATTCGATCCCGGGACCTTCGGGTCAGCAGTCGAGCACCGTAATCGCTAGACCACCGTGGCGGGTTGGATTGCGTGGTAGGCCGAATAGGTATGTAATGCCAGAGAATGCTCAACAAGCATGAAATGACGCACGACATGTCAAACGGCTCGTCGAATTCTGATGTGACGTTTCAGTCTTTAATGCATCGTCATTAAGGCCGTCGCCTTCAAGTCTTCTTAGCGATGGCGACCCTTGGAATTTTCTAAAGTGTCTTACCATTTGTACGTTCTGTTGTTAGACTTGGCCAGTATCATGCCTTTAAGTCTACGCTTAGGTAAATGGTACTCGTGAAACTTTCAGTTACATTTTTCTCGTTCCTTCTCTTCTTTGAGAAGCGATGTTACGAACCATCGTTCTGTGATCGATGGACTCTTTCACTGCCTATAACTGTCCTGTTCATCACCGAGACACACGATGCCTGAAGCCATACTTACACTATTTGCGGCACTCTACAGTGTGTTCTTAAGTCAGTCATTTAAATCAGACACTTTTTTGGCTAAGGCTAGCCCACTAATCAACGTGTACTAGATGGTTCAGTTCCAACTCGATTGTAACGCATATAATGCGAAACATATTCGATAAAGTAAGTCGGAATTGATTTGAACCACTCTTTTCGAAATGCATAAAAATACTAGAGTTCAAGCGGTAAAGGAGAAAACTTCTAGCGACGTAAATAAAGGCATAAAGACAAAGTATACTACGGCATTGCCGATAGTGAAAAAAAAAAGAAAAGAATTCCACTAGGAATTCGATCAAAATGTCACTGAGGTTTTCGCAAGCGAGTGGCCCACTTGAAAGCCCATAATTCTTTCGTTCATCACCTCCTCTGCTTTTATTTCCATGCCTGTTTTATTTCTACGCTATACTTTGTCTATTCGCCCTATGCTGAACGGTAGCAAACATAGACGTGCGCGCAGGGTTCCCGATTTAGGGGTGGGCAAGTCTTACCCTTTACGCCCTTTTAATCGCAGACTGCGCCCCCTTGCTATCCCCTGGAGGAGATCCGCGCTCCCGTCGCCATATTCTGGGGACACGGGGACACGCTCTCCAGGCCGCAGGACGTCGACCGAATCCGCAGCCGCGTCTCCAGCATCGTCGTCGACGAGCGCGTCGGGTCTGGCCCATTCAACCACGTCGACTTCATCTACGGAGTCGACGTCAAGCGTGTCCTCTACGACAGGATGATACAAGTCATCGGACAGTTCTACAGCACGTGCCTAACTCGTTCCACTTCTGAGTCGACAACTGCGACACCGCACGAAAATGCCAAATCGTGATGTCGGATGGGAAACACAGCCCAGTCGCATCGAGAAGTCGCTGAAAGGACGAATACCAATAGGGCACTACAATTAGTAGCGTTTGATGTTGGGCTAATTGGTTGAATTGACTGGCACAAATGCTCGGGCAGGGACGAAGCGCTTGTCCGCGTCCTGTGTTCTTCGTCCCTGTCCGAGCATTTGCGCCAGTCAATTGAACTACAGGCACTAGAGTTCCTTGAGCAAGTTGGTGATACGAGTTTAAAAGTTTAAAATAGCGCAGAACAACACAGACGAAAGAGAACAGAACTACAGTACTCCGTTTCATATTTAGCACGCGACGCTGTCAAAACTATAGTCGATTACAACCTAAGAATCATACACGCTCCGCCCCCAAAAATGCGCGCGCCTGCCATTCATTTGTGCAAGAGAATCGTGCTTGGTGGTTGCCGTTCTAACCACAAGTACTTTTATCGTGGCTGATGTGAACACTACACACATTATTCGTTAAAAATTCGACGTTCCTTGTTAAAATTGTATACGTTTGGCTGAGCAATGAAGTCGGAACCTTTGCTGAAAATTGCCCGAAAGCTCAAGCCTTTATCGGAAACAAGCGACACGAATACGAGTGTGTTTGAGAAAGTCGCCTATCTGAAATGTGCGAGAGGTGCTTGACGTCACGGAAACGAGTAAATGTAACTGGATGGGACATTTATGCAAATTTTCTCTGGGTGGGATAGCGACGGTTGTGGGCGGAGCTTACATTTATTCTTAGGTTGTGACCGGCTGCAGCAGTAACTTGCAGTAACTTTGTCCGCATCAAATATTAGTTCGGTGTTCTTACAAATTAAAACGTCGTTCAGAAAACCATATGTTCCAGCCTGCTGTCTCAGACCAAAGGAACATGAAAAAAAAAAAAAAAAACTCGTTATTTTATGCGATATTGCGAGCACGTGCTTGACTATTACGTTTCTAGTACCTTCAACTTGTTATTGCCTGCCAGGTTCAGCCTTCCAAGCACTTGAGGCTCTGGCTGGACTGCAACTTGAACTGCTGCATTGGAAATGAAGTATGCGTGTGTATGTGCTGAAATACGTGAAATTGTTCATTAGCCGAGCATTAAATCAAAAGAGGTTCGAGGTTTCAAAGTAAACGAACTGTATTACACGGCTGTTAATCCGTTATTTATATTCACACGGTTTGTGGTTGTGTTCGCTTTTCATTTTTCATACGCAGACCGTCGCGGCGCCTCATATGCAGGCTCGCGCGACCACGAGCGAGTTTTCAAGCACGGAAGCTGACAACAAAATGCGTGGTGCTGTACAAAACACCATCTCCCGCTAAATGGGACCATGAGGCGATGCGAAGCCGGAGCACTTGCACGATCGCGTTCCGTTGGCGTTCGTTAGGCATGCTACCGACCTCGCGTCGTGGAACGCGAAGAGGGACGCTACGCGCGTCGTATCTTCCATCTAGCCTGGCCGTTAATTCTCACAGGGCGAGCGGGGAACGCGGTCGACAGGCGGGCAAGAGGGGGGCAGCGTAGGAGAGGAGAGAGAAGGGGAGGGGACGCGCATGCGCTCGAGCTCATCGCGGCGTTGCGCAGGAGAGAATTTCGGCATGTCTAGCCCGCGTTTCAGAGGAAGAGTGGAAAGGGGGAGGGGAGAGGGGGAGGGGAGAGGGGGATGGGAGAGGGAAAGTGGAGAGGGGAAGGGGAGAGGAAAGTTGAGATGGAAAGTGGAGAGGGGAGGGAAGAGGGAAAGTGGAGAGGGGAAGGGGAGAGGGAAGGGGGAGAGGGAAAGTGGAGAGGGGAAGGGGAGAGGGTGAGTGGAGATGAGGTGTGTGGAGAGGGTATGCGCATGCGCAGTAAGGGTGGTCACGCCGCACACCACCACCACCGGATTGAGCTCGGCCTTAAGATACTTCGCATCTAATAAATAGCCGAGCTTCCAGCGTAGGTCCCACTAAACGCTGCGCATGATTTTTTTTTTTAATTGGATCGGCAGGTTAAATAGAACGCCGACGATAAGGTCAGTAGGTTTCACGCTGTTTTTCCTGAGGTGTCTTGACGTATGAAAGGTATAATCGACAACCACCTGTTTGTAGCATGAAGCCACCAGGAAAAAAATACGGATTTCCCTTTCATAAATTTTATCCCTTTCATAATACTTTTGCCACCTTGCGGGATTCCGCAGAACTCGTTTGCAATATTCCGTATCCATGTGTTTCGACATGTTGACTAATTCGCCCTCGCACTGACAATTGCTAGCTTCCTGTTTATCACAATTGGTAGAGCCACCGCCCCGGAAAGGCGTTGGTCCCGGGTACGATCCCCTGACCAGGACGAATTTTTCTTCAACTATAGGGATGTGGAATAAAATAAGCTTTGCGTGAGATATTAACGAAATTCATTTTTTATTTGAAAGGCCCATGTGTGCTATTATGTATGGAATATAACATCGTTCAAAAGTACGCCGCAGTTTCTCAGGGTGGCACGGATCCGAGTAGTACCATTTTCAATGACTCTGCCACATAGATCCGGCTGAATTTTAGCGATGGTCTGAGTTATGTTGACTTTAAGGGTATCGGTCAATTGAGGCTTATTGGTATGGACCTGTGACTTTAGAAAACTCCAGAAGAAAAGGTCTAGCTGCGTCAAATCGCACGACCTTGGTGGGCAGTTCAGGTGACCTCTGCGAGAGTCTCCAAACCCTCAAATGGTTCATGCAGAATGTCCACCGTTACGCCCGCTGTTTGGCACGTAGCGCCGTCCTGCATGAACCACATGTCGTCTACGTCTATATTGTTCAATTTCGGTCCAAAGAAATCGGTTATCATCTTCCGCAGCGCTCGCCATTTCCGTAGCGCTCACCATTGACGGTGATGGCCGCACCAACGTAGTTCTTAAAAAAGGTATGGACCTATGGCGGCGCCGGCCCAAAATCTGCAACAAACAGTAAGTTTTTGCGGATGAATTGCCGCCTGGTGAACCTCGTCTGATGATGATATATGATGTTTATTGGCGCAAGGGCCATTTGAAGTGAACCTCGTCTGGGCTGGCGTCGTCCCATACACGGCAATTCTGCTTGCTAACATCGCCATTTATCCAAAAATGCGCCTCGTCGCTAAACAAGATTTTTCAGCTACACGTTTGCAGGAACGGTCATTTTAAAAATAAAATTTCATCATTTGGACGTGCTGCTGAATCGTGTAACTTACCATGGTGATTTGGCATCAGTGACTGAACAATACAAACCGATTAGACAGACGCCACCGAAACAACATGGCCGCCACAGACTGCCAACATCGACCTGCCCTTAATGGAAAACCTTATCAAAGCTTTCCTTTCTGAGAAATCTGTATGGATTTCCTGGTGGCTTCGTGCAACAAACGGATGGTTGCCTATTTTCCCTTGCTTAACCCTTCCGCCACCTTGCTGAAGCCAGCGTGAAACGCGAAGTGAGCGGGGTCCTGAGCCGCGAATACATTGAAATTTTATTTTGTGACTACTGCGACGTAACACCACAGCGATGATCGTTTCATTCATAAAGCAAGTCATTCTCATGACAGACAAAAGCGGAACACACGTCTATAAGAATTATAATTTTAAATTCTGGCGTATTGCGTACGTGCCAGAGCCACGAACTCTTTAACCTTCATGCAAATATGAGTTATCGCTTTTAGCAGTTCATACACGTAATAACACTTAATTCTAGCACGTTCATGTCCTACTCAGCCATACGCGATAACCATCGCATGGTAATTTCAATTTACCGACATGCCACTATGTCTACAGGAAAACATTTCTTCAATTTTACGGTGCAGAGATTCGGAATCAAATGTCACAACAGAAAACTGCCAGAATCTCCAATTACCTTCCGAGCTATGGTGTCTAAATAAAACATTTCTCAGTTGCCTACCAGAGTGCTTGAACAAAATTGCTCTGTTTTTTTTTCTTGAATGTCAAGAACAACGAGTAAGTGTATTTTGAATGAGACATTATGTGCCTGACGTTGGCTTTTCTTATTGTTTACATTTCGTTAAGTTCCTTCCTGGGACCTACCTGTGGCTCCAGTTTTTCTTGAACTGGCAACTAGCTTATCAGCTGCAGCGGTGTTTTTTAATGCTATGTACAATTTTTCTTATCTAGAATTGACGAAGATGACTGACTGATTGCTTTATTGATTGACTGCCTCCATATCTTAGCAGAACTAGTTGCTGGGCATGTTGGTACAGGTGCTCACAAGATAATCCGGAACGCCGGACAGGCAGCCTGTGACTTATGCGACGCTGGAAAAATAGTGCCATGTTCTGCACGTGCGCGGTCTTCGTAGCAACCAAGTCTCGCTCCCTATAGTCCATCTAGACTGGCATTGTCTTGCGCCAAAAGGCTTGGTTATGCGCACCTTAGCGCTGTGACAAGGGCTGCTGGGCGGATGAGAGCAATGACGCGTTGTGTGTGCGCGCGCGTTGGATCGGAGATTGTGTGCGCGCATTCGTATGCTTGAACGCCTTCTATATTTTGTTACGATAAGCGTCAGTTATCTTTTCCATAGGGCTTGCCAGACTGATACGGTGCATGACTGTAACACCGCTAAGAGGCACCTAATGCTAGCCTTTTGGCGAAAGGTAACGTCGTTCTAGGTGCACTAGGGCACGAGGCTTGCTCACTAGGGATAACGCGCACGCGCAGATCATGGCTGTACTTTTCCGTCGTTGTGCTCCGCCGGCGAGCGGACGCCTATCCGGCGTTCCGAATTATTTTGTGAGTACCTGTACCGAGCAAAATAGTCGTGCTACAAAAAAAAAATTAATGAAAAAAGCCAGTACCAAAAGCCAGGTGGACTTTTCATGCATGTGCACGGAGGGCCATGTCCCTCCGTGCACATGTCCGTGAATATGAAGCGTTCGTGAATATGGAGAAAACTAGGATTTTGTTAATGGGGAACAAAACCCTCTAGATCTGCTGGCATTAGTTGGAACAGTGCACCGCTCGGGCACCTTGTGCCTTTGCATCGAATGCGGAACACTGGACTGCACTGCTCGTCAGCAATCACGCTTGTCAAGCACGCCTCGCAAGCATGGATTGGGTGAGGAGAACTTTCTGTGTGCGCCTGTGCGCAGGTATGCAATGTCTTCCTTGTCACAAAGGTTATTTACTTGTGTCAGGTACTAAACTGCTCGTGAGATAAAGATCAGGCTGTGCATAGAGTATTCGCCACTTTCATGTGGGGGTACCAATGGGAACCAACGCGCAGGGATAATTTGTTTCTCCCTTCACTATCTGCTGGGATATTGCATTTGTTTGTACACTAACTTATGCCTCGGTTTCTCTTTTACAAATTGGCAGGTCGTTCACACTTTTACATCACGCCTACCCTTGGCTCTGGCTAACTAAAGGTGGACCTAGAGAATGTGTTGTGGCCTTCGACTTCGAAAAAACTTGCACTCAGGCCTACGTGACTAATTTGAACATGATATTACAGTAGTAGCAATTAAGGGCGTAGCAAAATACGTTCCTCCCCAATGCCCTTTTTGCTTTATTGTTAAATTCGAGGCTATGACTTACTAATGTTTGAAGTTTTAAAAACAGCGCGTAGACGAAAAAGTGCTCTATTTTCGGAAAAAGACGTAATTCCATTGCCATTTCATTCCGTGCAAAAAGCGCTTAATTCCATTCCCATTCCATTCCGGGGTCGCGAAAATGTGGAATGATTCCGGAGTCATTCCAATTCCGGAGTGGCCACTCCACAACACTGGTTGCAACCGGCTCTAGAAAATGCAGCACGATGCCGCCGCGACGAACTTGCTTGGGTGGATCGGCAGTGGAGCGTGCGATCCTGCTGTCGCATTCTCGAGCGATCATTCTTGCGAGATTTCGCGTTATCATGCGTTACTCATAATTCACGAGCGACCGCGTGGTCTCGGCAATGCTCGAGGAAACAGTGGCCGCCGATGTGTCCCGCGAGGCGAGGGAGAGGAGAAACATATTGCTTAGCTTTGATCCTGCTTTGCTAAACCGCGCTCTTCGCCTAGCTTTGCACAGCTTTGCTGAGCCTTCCCCTCAGCTCTGCTGGTCATTGGTGCCACGCCTAATTTTTAGGGGCGAAGCTCCTTAAGGCGGCACCCGTTCGTCCCTCGTAGTCGTCGTGGTCGTAGTAGTGAGTAACAAGTCTTACGCTTTGACCTCCAAGGTGGTGCCGGTGGGAGATTTCTCCTGTGCGTTGTTGAACAATAAAAAATTCGCAGCGTGCGCGTTAACTAAAAGCCGAATTCTTCTGTCTCTCATTCCCCATTAGCAGCCATTGGCATGTTCCAGTAGGAAACGTTAGTAGAAGTAGAAGTGTAAGTGTTAGCTAAAAGCCGACTTCTTCTGTCTCTCATTGCCATTAGCAGCCATTGTTTACCTCCAAGGTAGTGCCTGGTGAGATTTCTCCTGTGCGTGATTAAACAATAAAAATTTTGTTCAAAACGCCGTTGATTGATGAAATAAACCAACGAAAGACGCCAGATGTTTTGTAAAAGCAGAACGAAAGAACGCCAGATGTTTTTCTTAAAGTGTAGTAGTAGTAGTTGTATTTAGCCACCTCGCCCGATCGTCAATGGGCGAGGTGGACCGGCAACGGCGCGAGGACCCTGCCGTACGAGAGTTAAATCACACTAAAAGACATACTTTGCGGGCGATACACTCTAGTGAGCTTTCAACTTTTCGTCTTAATGTACATGATAAAGAAATCATTTCTACGAAAAACGCAAGGCACACCTTGAGCAATATGTTTGGTTTTGGGACGCTAAATGGAACCATGAGGCGATGCGAAGCCGGAGCACTTGCACGATCGCGTTCCGTTGGCTTTCGTTGGGCATGCTACCGACCTCGCGTCGTGGAACGCGCGTCCTGTCTTCCCTCTAGCCTTGCCTTTAATTCGCACAGGACGAGCGGGGAATGCGGTCGCTCTTGGCGCTCTTTCGCTCGGGAGCGGACTTCTTCCTTGCATTTCACCGATCACAAGTGATAATGAAGGGACCACGTAAACCAACAGTACAATAAAAGTTTGATGTTTAATATATACACGATGTTTCACACTCTTTATATTATGTACTGGGCGCATTTCACGGAAGAGTTTCACGGTTTACAGATGATTCCCTCCGTAGCTTCGCCCCACTCATCATCATTCACCCCGTGGATATGCTGTGATTTTTTTTCTTTTGCCCCCATCGAAATGCTGTCGCTGCGGGCTGAAGCGGAAAAGCTGTGTTGTACTTACGCAGTAATCGGACAAAAGACACTCGGCTCACATGCGCCTACTTTCAATATTATCCCCCATATGCGATGACCACTGCTAGTAGTACTGCATACGATGCTCCCCATTAGCGAGCCTCGTACGGTAACCACCCGTGTAGTGAATATCAGTGACGGTATCTATAGTCGCTGCGCTGCTACGAAATATTCGGCGTGTAATTTAAAACCACCATGCTAGGCAAAATCTCGTCCAGAGAATGAAGGTGAACTGCTTGCTGTCAGTGCCACTGACGAACGGCCCCGCCACGGTAGCGGCAAGCCTGCCGTAACGGCGAGCCTGTGTCCGGCGCCGTGGAACGTCGGCAGCGCAAGATGTGCCCAAAGCATGTCCAAAGTCAACAGCAAGCTAACGGCAAGCTTCGCCGAAGCGACAGTCACGTGACACGTTCTGACATTGCACACTCGTTGTACGAACGCCACGCGAGACGGTGAGCGTGCGCAGAGAAAACAGAAAACCACGGAGCGAACACAGGGCCCGTATTCTCAAAAGGCGACAATCGCAGAAGTATCGCCTTTGGTGCGCGCTGATTGGCTATTGAGCAAACCGGAAAAGTTAGGGCGCCATCTGGTAATTCCGCCGACGTCAATTCTGCGTCATGGTGCTCGACGGTGCTCTCGGCATATTTGCAATAAACGAAGGCACCGTTAACCGTCGGTTCGTGGTGAAGTCTAGCATTTCAGTGACGTAGGCGGTAGCTTCCAGTATTCAATCCTCGGTGGATATACGCAGCATTTTTTACGCTGAAGCTTTCATCGAGCATTACCTCGGGGTGTTATCAGCACTCGTTCTTTGCCAGCGCGTGTTTTTTCGTGGTTTGAACGTCCCAGGAACATGAACCGTGCGTTGCTCGCGTGGCTTATCGCGAGCCGGCAGCATGTTGAGATCTTGAGACGATGTCGCTGCGGCGGCACGCTACAGCTGAACTCTCCGAGTACGCCGTGTTAAACTCTCAACGAAAATACGTTTCACGCAAAGTTGCATTCTTTAAATATTACACTGTGCATTAAATAATCGAACAAAAAAACGTTGAAAGCGCTTTCAACACGTCTTATATTTCAAGTAGCCACAGCCAAGTCGGCCAAGCCTGGCCACTGCGTAGAAGCAGCAGCACACGCTGGAAAACGCCGCACACGGGTTGCTCTGCGCTCGTACGGTGCGCTCACTCCTGTGTTGTGAGACATTCGATCTACCAACGGCCAGTTGCTACAATGACGTCACAGGCAAGTGTTTTTTTTTACTTATTGAACGCATCAAATTCTACGTCACCAAACGCGATACTATCGCCTTTTGCGATCGTTTGAGAATACGGGCCCAGAGCTATGGACTGTGCTAATCACACGGCGCGACGGGGCGGCTCCGTCGATGTAGCCATGGCAACTACTCCTCTGTCGCTGATTGGCTCCGTCGCTGTGCGGTTGCCGGAGAACGCCGCGAAAGTCCCTGTAGAGTGTATAGTCCCGTGGGTGTAGAACCATTCTATATTCTATGCCAGTGGTTCTCAAATCGGGGTCCGCGAATGCATTTTTACAGCGAAAGCTGTTATGAGATCACAACAAGGGCCGTTTTTGGCACCGTAGTTGTCCGCCGCTGCCGCCGGTGTCCGTAATTACTATCGCGCAAAATAAAAAAAAACGAAATAAGATGGAACGATGTTGGAACCTGCGCCCTCTGCGTCGGAGCCCAGTATTATACCTCAGAGCCATGCCGCTTTTTTTTTCTTTGTTGCCTGCGTGCATTGCTTGAAACTGCTTTGCAAAAAGACCCTATACAAGCTTGATATCGGGAAGGAACCACATTAACATATGTAATGTAGTGTGGTAGAAGAGTAAAATAACAACCAAGCGTCACACAACGCGAATTCTCTAACCGGGCGCCACAAAATGCGAATCGCGCAACGAGTGGGCTGTTTAATGCTTCCAACCCATTACAAAGGGCTCTGCCACAATTCTTCATCGTCATCAGCCACAGCATCAACAAAGTGTACATAATACCTTACAGGTGTTTAGCAGGTACCACGGTTCTCCGAAGAACGAAGAAAAATTGCATAGTGGCTGCTTCCCCACTTCACAAAAATTATGATGATTTATAGCGTAGTGGATTACTCGCAAGTGTGCTTCTATTGGTTGCCAAGGAAGCCCATAAAGCTCCCATGATCCATTTCCTCAGGGTCTCAATAAAGTTAATTCCTTCTCTCTCTCTCTTTCTCATGTTAACGTATGTTATAAAGTGCGGTGGGAGAGCTAAATAACGACCGGGCGTCACACAATGCGAATTACGAAGTGGGTCTTTTAAAGCTTCTAACCCATTACAAAGGGCTCAGTCATAATTCTTCATCGTCATCAGCCGTCGCATCAAGAAACTGCGCATAATGCCTTACAGATGGCACCACGCTTCTCCGCAGAATGACGAATAATGCCGTGGTGGGTGCTTCCCAACGTCACAAAAATTATGAATTGTGGCGTAGTGGGTACGTTGCTAGTGTACCTGTATTAGTAGCCACAATAGAGTTTATAACCGGCTCTAGAAATGTCGCTCTTCCAGCTTTCGCTGTGACTGTGCTGCGCTTTCCGCGCAGGCCTGGCGTTTTTTTTTTTTTTTTTGGGGTGTCCGCGAAACCCATCCTCGAAAAAAAGAAAAGAAAAGAACACGTTTGTTGGAGGCACACTATGTTGCAAAACAGCGGTCCCTTCTGATTTTTGGTTTGCTTCTCCGCATAACCATTTTGAATTGAGGCGGAGCTGACTTATGTTCCCCCTTCTCTATGAGGTATAGCTGTAAACAGGGTTGTCAGGTTTGGCTACTTTGCGCCAATTTGGCTGCATTTTTTAGGCCGGTGGTGGCAGAAAAGATGTCTTGGCTACTTTGCAACTTTTTGGCTACTGTCTTGTTCACTCGATTTTAACCACATTATCAATATCTTGTGAGGTCGCAGACACTGGCGTTCGAGTACGCGGTGTCAAAACATGGCGGCCAAGGCGTGTTTCGAGCTCCCAAAATTGAATTTGGCTTATGAATTACACAACAGAAAATACTTTTGGATACGTAGCTGGGACTTGGGGGAAAAAGTGTTGCATGAGGCCCCATTTCGCAGACTAGGCTATTTATGAACGCGAATTTACACTGTAATTGGAAGTGAACAGGAAAATCAAAAACACTCCGCGTTCAGGATGCTCCGGACTCGTCGACATTAAAAATCGGATATCCGACAAACTATGTGCATTACTTTTTAAAATTAGGTACAGAGTGCGACTCGGCAATATGTTTGTTTCCTCATCAATATGGCACATACCCACTCCGGAGCATTCGCCAAGATTTTGTCATCTGAACAGTTTGGATAATAATTTGAAAAATGCATAATGATTTTTAAAAAACAAGTGAAAATAAAAGCATATATAAAATACATACAGCAATTGTTGTGCGATTGTGCAATCAGACCAGACAGCTGCATTTACCTGAACAGACATATATTTAGTACAGATATACTCAATTTTAATGCATTTTATTTATTACTTTACCAGTGTATATGTAAAATGTAGAGATCAAAATGATATACGTTTAGTAGCCTGTATAAAATTACAGACCGCATCAAAGGCACCCCTGTAACAATATCACAGAACCGAAGCACGGAAATTGAATACGATTTCTGCCGTTAAATTTAACCCTATCTTGGAAAGCGTAATAGCGACGTCTTTTTCTGAGTAATGCATATCGGCGACATGAAAGAAATAATGTTTAATGGTTTTTGTTTCTATGAAGAAATGACATACGGGCGATATCGCCAGACCAGCCCCGTGTAAATATAGGTTTAATCGTGTTAACTGCGGGGACTTCGTCCTCGCGCGAGAAACAATTGCGAAGTGGCTGTAATTTATGTTTCAATTCCAGAAATTGGGATTTTGAGCCCACTCATGCAGTACTAATTTTTATTGCCGCCACAAGGCTGGTAGTTCTAGTCGTTTTATTAAAAGTCATGCAAGACGCGTGAAGAGAATGTCATTTCTGCACCAGCGCAAGACATTTCGTCATGCGGCAAAAAGCAATTGTTCAAGTCATCAATTTATGCTTTAACCTAAGCAATTATGATTTTGACGGACTTTTTCTGTACTTACTTTTCCACCAAAAGGCTCTTCCCTTAGGTCATTTAAATAAAAAAGTCGCAGCTGTTTCTTCACTCGCGTGGCTACCTTGGGCTACTTTACTGCGCTTGGCTCAAGTTGGCTACCTCTTGGCTAGTTTTTGCAATTTCTTGGCGGCTAGTTTTTGTCTTTTTGACCTGGCAACCCTGGCTGTAAACTTTTGTTGCAGTTTTCTACGACATATGCACGCAAGGATACTTTTCTAGGCTTGCATATTTGAAGAGTCAACATAGCTAGAAACATGTTCAATGTTGCAGCAGACCGCACAACTTATTTAGAAGCCGTTGAGATCGAATTGGCGTGGCACTTTAGTTTGACCACTCTGCCAGGGAGAAATAAAAGGCACGTATTTGACGCTGCATGTTATATTAAGTTATGACTCCCCCCCCCCTACCCCCCACCCCCCTACCCCTTCCCCCTCCCTGCAAGGGGGCCCTCATCACTTCTACCGGTCCACCACTGGTCCTCGAAACGTTCATGGCTGAGAACCACTGTCCTAGGCTCTATAACCATTCTTCGAACGGCGAGAGAAACTTGACGTGCGCAAGCAAAACCACCTGCGCATGGCAGCCTCCATCAGAAGCGTTATTTTCTTCTCCTCTCCTCCTCCGATCTTTATTTCCCTCTCCCCATTCCCCTGCAGACGCTGAGACGTGCCCCCATTTAGGGTTGCAGAAATAGCGTATTTTCCTCTCCTCAATCTTTCCTTCTCCTCCTCCAGAACGTCGAACGGCCCTTGTCGAACGGCTCCAGAACCTCGAAGGTCCGGCCGCTAGCGTGGCCGGGCCTTCACAACACTTTTAGGGGCGAAGCTCCTTAAGGCGGCACCCGTTCGTCCCTCGTAGTCGTAGTAGTCGTAGTGCGTAACCAGTCTTACGCTTTGACCTCCAAGGTGGTGCCGGTGGGAGATATTTCCTGTGCGTTGTTGAACAATAAAAAATTCGCAGCGTGCGCGTTAACTAAAAGCCGAATTCTTCTGTCTCTCATTCCCCATTAGCAGCCATTGGCATGTTCCAGTAGGAAACGTTAGTAGAAGTAGAAGTGTAAGTGTTAGCTAAAAGCCGACTTCTTCTGTCTCTCATTCCCATTAGCAGCCATTGTTTACCTCCAAGGTAGTGCCTGGTAAGATTTCTCCTGTGCGTGATTAAACAATAAAAATTTTGTTCAAAACGCCGTTGATTGATGAAATAAACCAACGAAAGACGCCAGATGTTTTGTAAAAGCAAAACGAAAGAACGCCAGATGTTCCTAAAGCAAAACGAAAAGACGCCAGCTGCTTAACGAAAGACGCCAGATGTTTTCTAAAGCAATGGTTTTCTAAACAATGAAAATTCACAGCGTACATGTAAAATTAAAGTGAACTGCAAGTCGTCATAACTCATCGAAGCTTTAGTATAAACGCGCCCGATCTCACGTCGGTGATGATGTACTGGGCAGAATTCACGGAAGATTCACGGTTTACCGATGAACCTCCTGAACCTCCGTTGACTGGCGGGAAACGCAACGCGCGTCGTGTCTCCCCTGTAGCCCGGTCGCGATTTTAACGCGATAGCGTTAAAGAGCTCGTATCGCAGAAATTCCGCCGGCGGCGTCGGCACCGTTGGTTGTGAGCGAAAAATCATCATCTTGTCTGTGACCGAAAAATCGAAAAAGCTACAAATAAAATAATAAAAATGTTGTGTCCGAGTGAGAATCGAACCCAGGCCGTCTGCGTGGCAAGCAGGTGTTCTACCACACAGCCACGCCTCTGCTTGGAGCTGCATTGAAAGTAACTTTGATGCTTCCCAAAAATACGTGTCCTGTATACAGGTGTCACAGTACGAGATGTAATATGGCAGTGATATTGCGTGGTACAAGCGTACATTGACATCGGGCGTCACACCACGTTAATATCATAACGACTGGGTGGTTTAAAGACAGCCACCCATTGCAAAAGTCCCACACATTACTGCGCCTATTCCCTTAAGACCCCGTAGTGGGTGCATCGCAGCTTCGAAAAAGGTTCTCGCGCATAATTGCTCCTGGTTTAAAGCATGCTACCCATTACATAAGGCACACACCTTTTTCTCGTGGTGAGCATAAGCGGGGAATGCAGTGTTACAGCCAGGCGAGGCAGGCGCGTGTTACAGAGCGATTTTAAAGACGATAGTCTTTCTTGGGGAACTTAAACGCAGAAATTTTGGTCTGTCTTTCTGTTTAGAAAAAGTTTATTTCATCGTAGGACCTTACGAACATTTAGAAACAGTGTCCGTACAACAAGAACATTAACATACACAAATGACGAAACACAATACACACAAAACGTTTTAACAGAAATGTCGAAGTTCACAGAGTGTCCCTAATGCATGCTACTAAGAACTAGCATGCGCACACTTATCACAATATATACAATGTACATGACTATGTATATACACAGTACACATGACTTGCTGAACATGCCAGCAAATATGCACAGCATTATGTACAGCATGTTTTATGGTACATGTAATTTACATAATTTACAGTTTGAGCATGAAATGTGTATATACAAGAACCTACATGGCTACGGGGATCTGCATACACAGAAATAATAAATACAAACAGATTTTATGCAATATTATTCACTGTGTGATAACCCGGCTACAAGAACCAGGTCAGATGAAAAGCTAGCCGCACACGTCCGTTAACTACCGACAGGAAGCGGCACGACCACTGCCGTAGAAATTCCTCTTCCCCAAGGAAGAACAATTCCTCCGACAAAAAGGACAGCAGTTCCGAGTACAACCGTTCCAAATTGGAAACAGAGCACGACGACGGTGACCAGCTGCAACAGCCTCGCACCTGTTACGCCACAAACAAAAAGCCCCCGCAGCAATTAGAAGGCGTGCAAAGCGACTACGCGAGCAACGACCAGATGTGACAAAACGATTAACTCCTAGACCACGGAAACCAGTGTTAACGGCTCTCCAAAATACCCGTGCAATTACACATTGCTGCAGCACATGCTGGTTAGACTCTTGTAGCGGACAGTTCGGACAAGTGGAAGACGGCACCATACCCCACCTCTCCAGTCTGTCTCGTGTTGGGAGTACTCTCCATCCCAGCCGCCACATGAAGTCGCGGAGATGGCCAGGCAGAAAGGATGCCGTTATCGCGCTCCACGAGACACGGCTGGAACGCGCTAGACGAGCTGGAGGAACCAGAGGGAGCAGCAGCGCCGCCGTTATGTCTACAACACGGTTTTCTAGAATGTTACATCAGGGCAAACTGCTGAGCGTGGTGATAAAATGCCACTGCCGTGGAGTAAAATGCAGGCATGTTAAGTGCTTGCGGCGCAGAGTTAAGCTGTGCTCCCGGTAACAAATAACGTATCTTAGTTCCTAAGAAATAGCAGGCAAGATCACGCGCGGGGCACTGATCACCGTGTAACAAACGAAGCAAGAATCGCAGAGCAAGCAGCCGGCAGCGAACAGACACAGACGGGAACGCGAATCCACCCCTGTTACGTGGTTGCCCAAGCGCAGCTCGGCAAACCAGCTCAGGTCAACTGACCAGAAAAAACGAGCCAAGAAGGGATTGCAACGACTGAGTTATTCTCAATGGAGGCTGTACGACGTGAGAAATGTACCATGCACGGCCGCGAAATACAGTCTGTGCTAACTACCTTCTTTCCAACAGTGGTAATTCGTATTCCTGCGCTTCCCGGACTTGTCGTTTTACATTCTCGAGAACTGAAACCCACACGGAGGCTGATATGCCGTAGTAGCCATAATCAAGCCCCAGAATGCGAATAGAGTCGCTTTTTTGAAGACCGAAAAAGGGACTTAGGCAGATATCTGGAGAACCAATGAACAAATATCGACATTTCGAAAAATTTAATGCAGCACCTGAAATAGTCCCATACTCAGCAAAAAGCCGTAGGCAACGGGATAAGCTGTCCTCGTTCTTTAGATACAACGTGATGTCATCAGCGAAAGCTGTCACCTTCACGGTATCACTACCAGGTAGTGGAAGGCCTCGAATATATGGATCATTAAGTAGGGAGCGCAGGAATGGTTCGAGGCTGAGTACAAAAAGTACTGGGGATAGAGGACAACCTTGACGAACTCCGTGGGTAACAGGAAATGGGGCACTTTCATAACCATCAAGAAACAGCGTGCTGTGTATATCGCTGTATGCGTTTCTGAGAAGCTCAACGAAGTCTCTCGGGAAGCCAAACGCCACCATTACGCTAAATATGTAGCTGTGCTCAAGGCGATCGAATGCCTTTTCTTGATCAAGTGAAACCAAGAGTCCACGTGCTGATCTCGCTAACGTGTACGCAATTATATCACGCGTACAAAGGAGAGGCTATGAATTTCTCTTCCAGAATCGAGCACGCCTGATGATGCCCTATTAAGGAAGGCGTCAGGCTTCTCAAACGGCGAGTGACAACTGCTGCAAAAGTTTTGTAATCAACGTTGAGAAGCGTAATTGGTCTCCATTCCTCTGGGCGAACAGACGATGGGTCATGTTTAGGTATTAACACAATTCGACCATCGTGAAAGCTGTCAGGGAAATCAAAGTTCTTGAAGCAACGGCAAATAACAGAAGTGAAAGTGGTACCAATGTCATCCCAAAAGGTAAATAAAATTCAACGGGCAACCCGTCCGGCCCAGGAGCCGAACCGCGCTTCATGGAAGACAATGCCTCTTTCACCTCATCAGCTGACGGACTTGCACAAAGTTGTGCAGCTACCTCTGGTGGAACCTGAGGCAGCCCACTAACATTGTGAATGTCTCGGCGGTACCATGATGCGTTGACATTGTCGTACGAGCCATGTTTTCAAAGTGAGCTATGAAAACTGATCGATCACGCGCGGGTGGCAACGCAGCGGGGAGGGCTCTGGCAGCCTGAGTTCCCAACGGACTCGACTGTCTGAGAAGCGAGCTTCTCGCAAAGCGCAGAACCTCGGGGTGAGCACATGGATTACGTCTGCAACGCCCAAGCAGCCGCCGACAACGACGATGCGGCAATAAGGCGTTGGAAACGTCCCCGCAACTCTCGCTGCCATGAGCGCATCAATGGAGTTAGTCGAGCCGCCCGAAGAGCAATGCGTAGCTTTGTGGCAGTATCCGCTAGTTCTTCCGACATACGGCGTCTGAGAGCACGCCCTTCGACTGAGCAGGGTAGACGCCACTGTACCTTCAGCGCGTCCCACGACTCTGGACGGAACCGAAACAGGG